>NC_079396.1:28876910-28881910 GCF_029220125.1 Pseudoliparis swirei
AAACCCGGAAAGAAAAAAGGAAAACGGGACAAAAGACAACAAACGCGGGGGGAAAAGGGGTAAGGGGGGGGGAAAAACAAAAGAAACAAAAGGGACAACGGGGAGACAACTTGGGGGAAAGAAAGACAAAAACAACAAAAAAAGGGACAAGGGAAACGGGGGAAAAAAACAGTTTAAAGACCCCAGACGGGGAAAACGGGAAAGACAACGGGGAAAAGACAAGGGGAAAACAAAAAAACGGCCCCACGACGGGTGAGAGAAAAGACAGGGAAAGACAGGGAACAAGGGGAAACAAACAAAAAAACGGGAAAAGGAAACCCAACGGGGGGGAAAAACAAAGGGGGAAAGATGGGAAAAAGACTTTGAGAAACGGAGTGGGAAAACCAGGCCCGGGAGTGAGGAAGCGTGAGGGGGGACGCAGACGGAAGAAGACGTGGACTTGTGAGAAGACTGGGAGGACGGTAGCAGGGGAGAGATTTGTCGGACTAAAAGGGACGGTTGTGTGTAAAGACGGGGGAGGAAGGACGTGACGGGTAGAGAAGAGGGCGAGGAAAAAGGTGACAGGGTGGAGAGACGGGTGGATCCCGGGAGGAGACAGATGGAGAAGAGGGACAGTGACGGAGAAGAGTGAAAAGGACTTGGGAAAGGAAAACGGGAAGGGATGGAAGATGTGAGTGTGTGTAGACGGACGGAGAAAGGATGTGACGGGTAAAGAGGAGGGTGGGAAAAACGGGAAAGACGGGGAAAGACGGAAAGACGGGTGAGAAGAGTGGGAGAAGGGGGGGTAAAAGGGGACGGTGAGACGAAAGAGGAGGAAGAGGGAAGGGTGAAAAGGTTGGAGGGGGGAAAAGCAGGAAAAAGGGGGGAAGAGGAAGCAGACGAAGGAGGGAGATGTGAAGAGACCCAGAAAGATTAAATGAAGAGGTTGCAGATTGGGGAAGACGAAAGATTGGGGAAGACGGGAGGAGAAGACACGGGATTGTGAAGAGAGACGGACAGGAGAAAGAGGGAGAGCGGTGAGGAGATTTAAAGTGAAGACTGTCCGGATTTTAGGACTGAGGAAAATTGTCCGTAGAAGACCCGGCCTGTGTAGACTTGCCCGGGACGGACGGGGAAACGGAAGACGGCCGACTGTCTGGAGAAGCTGGGGGGGACCCGACGGGGAAAGGGAAAATTGAGAAGAGAAGGGGACAGAGACACCACAGACGGGAAGACAGCGGAGAAGAGGAACAGAGGGGGGGAGGAGACGGGAGGGGGCGGAGACAGACGGAGACAAAAGGGGAGGAGAAGGGACGGCGGGGAAGCAGAGGGCGCCAAGGGGAGCAGACGGGGAAGGAACAGACAGGCAGGGACAGACAGGAACGGGGGGAAAGACAGGACAGAGGAGACGACGAGAAAAAGCGGAGACGAGGACAGGCGAGGGCGGGGAAGACGGGGGCCCAGAAGCGACAGACGCAGACGGCAGGGGGCGGCAGCGGGACAGCGGGGGCGGGAGACAGACAGGGGGGGGAAGGAGGTCAGGAGGAAGGTTGGGAGAGACGGGGGAGGGACAGACGGGGAGGAAGACAAAACCCTGAGAGGGGGAGCAGACGGTCGAGAAGGAGGAGACGGTGAGGAAAGACAGGTCAGAGACAGGTCAAGAGGACGGGGAGAAGACAGGTGAGGAGGACGGTCAGAGGACGGTCGAGGGAGGGACGGTCGGGAGAACAAAAAGACGAAGAGAGACGGTCGAGGAGAGAGGCAGGAGGCGGGGACGAGAGGAGAGCGGGTCGAGAGAGAAAGCGGAGGTAGGAAAAGAGGAGGAAAAGGGAGACAGGTAGGAGGAAGGTAGAAGACGGTCGAGAAGGAAAGAGACGGTAAGAGGAAAACAGGTTAAGAAGAACGGGAGAGAAAGGGGAGGGGGAGAAGGAGGGAGACGGGGAAGGAGAGAGACGGTGGAGGAGACAGGTCGGAGAGGACGGTCGGGAAAGAGGACGGTGAGGCAGACGGTCGGAGAACGGAGGGAGGAAAACAGGTCAGGAGAGACGGGTAGAGACAGACGGTAGAGACAGACGGGTAGAGACAGACGCAGAGACAGACGGGCAGAGAGAGACAGGTAGAGACGCCCAGAGGAGACAGATGGCAGAGAGGCAGACGGGTAGAGAGCAGGACGGTAGAGGCAGGACGGGTAGAGAGGCAGATCGGGTAGAGAGGCAGACAGGTAGAGACAGACGGGTAGAAGGCGGGTGGGGGAGGCGGGTAGAGGGTGGGGCGGGCAGACGGAGGCAGACGGGTAGTTGAGGCAGAGCGGTAGAGAGGCAGACGGTAGAGAGAGGCAGACAGGTGGGAGGCAGAGGTCCAGAGAGGCAGACGGTAGAGTGAGGCAGGTGGTGGACGGTAGGCCCAGACGGGTGGGGGCAGGCAGACGTGGGGTAGAGAGGCAGACGGGTAGAGAGGCAGACTGGGTAGAGACAGACGGTAGAGAGGCAGACGGGTAGAGAGGCAGACGGGTAGAGAGGCAGACGGGTAGAGAGGCAGACAGGTAGAGAGGCAGAGGTAGAGAGGCAGAGGTAGAGAGGCAGACGGGTAGAGAGACAGACGGGTAGAGAGACAGACAGGTAGAGAGACAGACGGGTAGAGGCAGACGGGTAGAGGCAGACGGTGAGAGACAGACGTGGTAAGGGTGAGACAGACGGGTAGAGACAGACGGGCAGACGGACAGGCCACGGGTAGAGAGAGACAGACGGTAGAGACACAGACAGACAGACGGGTAGAGAGACAGACTGGTAGAGACAGACGGGTAGAGACAGACGGGCAGACAGACAGACGGGTAGAGAGACAGACGGGTAGAGACAGACGGGCAGAGAGACAGACGGGTAGAGACAGACGGGCATGGACAGACAGGCGGTTGTGGTGAGAGACAGGATGGCTTCTCTTCTTCCCTTCAACATGCCGTTTTATTTCAGGCCTCACCGCTTCACGGGTGAGAGACAGCCTCCCTCCAGGATCGGGGCCCTGCTCAGACAGACAGACATCATAGCCCCTGCCTCCAGGTTCCCCTGTGAGCCCCCGTGTTCCTCGTGGTTCTCCGCGGAGAGAGACAGACGGGTGAGCCCAGAAATCACAGACTGGCAGACAGATCTCAGCCAGAGGTGACAGACAGACCTCGTGTGGCCCCTGCCGTGTTCCTTGTGTTCTCCGTGTTCTCTTACTCTCTCCGGTCTGGAACACCTGGTTCACTCCAGACAGACGTGGGTACGAGGGACAGGACGGCAGACGGACAGACGGGTAGAGACAGGACGGGTGAGGCAGACGGGGCAGACAGACAATGTGGTAGAGACAGATCGGCAGAGGAGGACGGGTAGGAGAACAAGACAGACAAGGCAATTGAGAAACAGGTAGGATGACAAGACGGAGAGACAGACGGGAGCAGACAGACGGGTAGAGACAGACGGTAGAGACAGACGGGTAGAGACAAGACTGGAGGACAAGACAGACGGGACAAGAGAGACAGATTGCAGGTGAGAGACAGACGGCAGACAGGACGGGAGGACAGACAGGACTGTGAGAGACAGGACGGTAGAGAGAGGCAGACGGAGGCAGACAGACAAGAGGAGGACAGAGGACAAGACTGGTAGAGAGACAAGACGGGAGAGACAGGCGAGGGACAAGAGGGCAGAGGAGAACAGAGAAGAACAGGTAGAGAGACAGACGGAGAGACAGGAGGAGGACGAGGTACAAGAGGAGACAGACGGTAGACAGAGAGACAGACAGGAGACAGACAGACGGGTAGAGAGACAGACGGAGACAGGGAGAACAGACGGGCAGACAGACAGACGGCAGAGAGACAGGCGGGCAGACAGACAGGAGGGCAGACAGACGAGAGGCAGGCAGACAGACGGGTAGAGAGAGAGACGGGTAGAGAAGACGGGTAGACAGACGGGGCAGACGGTGAGAGAAGAGGAGAGACAGACGGGTAGAGACAGAGGGTGACAGACGTAGGACAGGGAGGACAGACAGGGAGACAGACAGAACAGGAGGAGGACAAGAGGGAGGACAAGGAGGAGGACAGGAGGGAGACAGACGGGTAGAGACAAGAGGAGAGACAGGAGGAGGACAAGAGGAGAGACAGAGGAGGACAGAGGGAGGACAGACAGAGGCAGAACAGACAGACGGCAGAGGACAGAGGCAGGACAAGAGGAGAACAGGAGGCAGGACGGAGACAGGGATGGACAGCAGGCGGGAGGACAGGTAGATCTCGGGACAGGATGCTGCTCCGTGCTCGGGCCTTCAGGCTGCTTCACCAGGGACAGGAGGAGGGACAGACCTCATCTTCTCCTCCAGGATTGGGGTCTCTGCTCACACACACACGCATACATCATCAAGTGGACGCCCGTTCTCCGTGTCTCCGTGAAACCACGTGTACCTCCGTGTTCCCCGTGTTCTCCGTGTTCCCCGTGTTCCTCGTGTTCCCCGTGTTCCTCGTGTTCCCCGTGTTCCTTGTGTTCTCCGTGTTCTTACCGGTCTGGAACAGAGGAGTTCAAGAGGGACAAGGAACAAGAGAGAACAGGAGAATCAGAGCCACGGTCGCGACAAGACAGGGAGGACCTGAAGAACCAGAGATCAATGTTTACACAGAGAACAGGAGGAGGACAAGAGGAGAACAAGAGGAGAACAAGAGAAGAACAGGAGGAGGACAAGAGGAGGACAAGAGGAGGACACGAGGAGGACAGGAGGAGGACAAGAGGAGGACAAGAGGAGGACAGGAGGAGGACAAGAGGAGGACAGGAGGAGGACAAGAGGAGGACAAGAGGAGGACAAGAGGAGGACAAGAGGAGGACAAGAGGAGGACAGGAGGAGGACAAGAGGAGGACAAGAGGAGGACAAGAGGAGGACAAGAGGAGAACAGGAGGAGGACAAGAGGAGAACAGGAGGAGGACAAGAGGAGGACAAGAGGAGAACAGGAGGAGGACAAGAGGAGGACAGGAGGAGGACAAGAGGAGGACAAGAGGAGGACAGGA
>NC_079396.1:28886910-28916910 GCF_029220125.1 Pseudoliparis swirei
CTACCTTAACGATCTACCGTACTACCTTAACGGTCTACCGTACTACCTTAACGATCTACCATACTACCTTAACGGTCTACCATACTACCTTAACGGTCTACCGTACTACCTTAACGATCTACCATACTACCTTAACGGTCTACCGTACTACCTTAACGGTCTACCATACTACCTTAACGGTCTACCGTACTACCTTAACGATCTACCATACTACCTTAACGGTCTACCGTACTACCTTAACGATCTACCGTACTACCTTAACGATCTACCATACTACCTTAACGGTCTACCGTACTACCTTAACGATCTACCATACTACCTTAACGGTCTACCGTACTACCTTAACGATCTACCGTACTACCTTAACGGTCTACCATACTACCTTAACGATCTACCATACTACCTTAACGGTCTACCGTACTACCTTAACGATCTACCGTACTACCTTAACGATCTACCATACTAACGGTCTACCTTAACGGTCTACCGTACTACCTTAATGGTCTACCATACTACCTTAACGGTCTACCGTACAACTTAACGGTCTACCATACTACCTTAACGATCTACCATACTACCTTAACGGTCTACCGTACTACCCGTACCGTACTACCCAACGATCTACCATACTACCTTAACGGTCTACGCACTACCTTAACGGTCTACCGTACTACCTTAACGATCTACCGTACTACCTTAACGGTCTACCGTACTACCTTAACGATCTACCGTACTACCTTAACGGTCTACAGGTACTACCTTAACGATCTACCGTACTACCTTAACGGTCTACCATACTACCTTAACGATCTACCATACTACCTTAACGGTCTACCGTACTACCTTAACGATCTACCGTACTACCTTAACGGTCTACCATACTACCTTAACGATCTACCGTACTACCTTAACGATCTACCATACTACCTTAACGATCTACCATACTACCTTAACGATCTACCGTACTACCTTAACGGTCTACCGTACTACCTTAACGATCTACCATACTACCTTAACGGTCTACCATACTACCTTAACGATCTACCGTACTACCTTAACGATCTACCATACTACCTTAACGGTCTACCGTACTACCTTAACGATCTACCATACTACCTTAACGGTCTACCACACTACGCCGCGATCGACTGGTAGGTCGCGATCGACGTATTGAGCACCCCTGCCTTAAATGATCTAAAAGATCTGGTCAGCAAATGTAGACCAGAACCCAGCAGGACCAGAACCCAGCAGGACCAGAACCCGAGGGACCTGATGGGATGTGGGGCTCTGAAGGGAACCCAAGTCCTCAAAACCATGTGCTGAAGGCCCTTTTGACGGTTTCTGGGTCCACAGTGTCTTTGGTGGACTCGTAGTCTGGTAGACCAGACCGGTGGATCCAGAACTGGATCCAGAACAGGATCCAGGATCCAGAACAGGTCCACCAGATACTAAGGTATCAAATAGTTTAGCTGCCCTGAACAAAGGGGGGCTTCACAGACCAGTACGGTGGGGAGGACCAGGACCCCAGAGACCAGTACGGTGGGGAGGACCAGGACCCCAGAGACCAGTACGGTGGGGAGGACCAGGACCCCAGAGACCAGTACGGTGGGGAGGACCAGGACCCCAGAGACCAGTACGGTGGGGAGGACCAGGACCCCAGAGACCAGTACGGTGGGGAGGACCAGGACCCCGGGACCAGGTCTACGTACCGGCGCAGCATGAGCTTGGGGTTCTTGCTGACGTACTGCTGGACCAGGTCCTGCAGCAGAGTCTTCATCACCTCGGTGAAGTACTCCAGCTGGTCGTGCAGCGCCATGGTGAGCAGGCTGGCCACGGAGCCCCGGTCCCTCTGGGAGAACCCCTGCTGGGCCTCCAGGGTGTGGATGAACTGAGGAGACAACAACAACGTCAGCTGCCGGTCTGGCGGTCCTCTGAGGCGGGACCGGGACCCACCCGGGTGAGGAAGAGCCGGTTGTTGAGCAGCGAGCCGAGCTGCTGGAGGCCCTGCTCCACGGTGGGCCGGCGGGACTCCGGCAGGTCCAGCTGGCGGCTCAGTGGCGCCGCCTGCTGGCCGGGGAAGAACACGCGCTCTGCGTAGGTCTTGTAGTCCAGCAGAGGGAGGCCCGGCCCCCCCACGTCGGTGCTCAGGTCCATCATCTCCGTCATCAGGTCTAGGAGCAGAGGAACGGGCATGGAGTCTGAATGGTTGCTGGTTCCATTCCGACTGAACTTAATATATATATTTATATATAAATATATTTCTATTTATATATAAATATATTTCTATTTATATATATATATATATATATAATTATATATATATAAGCATATATATACTTATATATGTATATAAATATATATATATGTATATATATATATGACTGAACATAATATATATATATATTTCATGTATAAATACATGAGGTGTGTACCAGTGAACTCTTTGCGACATTGATCTCCAACGTTGATCTCCAGAGTTTCCAACTGCAGCAAAACCTTCTTGTAGTCTCTGAGAGCCTGTTTACTCTTCCTCCTACAAACAGACACACACAGACAGTCAGGCAGACAGACAGACAGATACACAGACAGGCAGACAGACAGGTACTTACCTGTACATGAGGATGACGACCAGCACTGACAGGATGATGACAGCAGCTCCCGCCCCCAAACCGACCTGAGCAGCCAATGGGACGACGGACAGAGAGTCACTGTCGTACTGAACCAAGCCCAGGTCCACCCGCAGGTTCCCCATGAACACCTGGGAGAGAGGGAGAGAGGAGGGAGGGAGAGAGAGAGAGAGAGAGAGAGAGAGAGAGAGAGAGAGAGAGAGAGAGAGAGAGAGAGAGAGAGAGAGAGAGAGAGAGAGAGAGAGAGAGAGAGAGAGAGAGAGAGAGAGAGAGAGAGAGAGAGAGAGGAGAGAGAGGGAGAGAGAGAGAGAGGGAGAGAGAGAGACTATTCAGTTCCATTCATGTATTCTTAATAATCACATTAGGAACATTAATAATGAATCCTCTAATAATGATAATAATAGTAATAATAATATTATTATTAATAGTAATAATAATGATAATAATGATGATAATAATAATAGTAATAATAATGATAATAATGATAATAATAATAATTAAAGCTGCAAGCAGCGATGAACGGGTCCTCTACCTGCTTCGCACGTCGGGGGTGCCGGCCGGACGCCGGCCCCCTCGGCCGAGAACGCATGCACGGCGTTCGGGCGTTTGACCGTTTGTCACGCGACACTCATTTTACTTTGCTAGTTCCTAGTGGCGCTTTGACTGAGTGAAAAAAGGCTTGTTGATATCCTCAGGCCGTGAATTCTATGAAGCATGAGAAGTTTGGAGCAGATTTGAGCGAGTCCAGTGTAGCCAGCAAGGGGCGCTGTGACAATTTGAACATATACATTTGTCATGTGTATCTACGTGAAGTCTAGACCTTGTCATGTAAATTACATGTGAATGTGATGCTTTTTAGGCTGATTTGCTTTGGCCAATCGGTGGCGCTATGACTTGAATGTTTAATTAGCATATGGATGTCTTCAGGGTCACTATGTGATGACATACGAGGAATATGGAGCAGATTGGATAATGTATGGCTGAGTTACATCATCTTACATGTTAATGGCGAATGGCGTTTCTTTGCCGGTCCGGAGAACGCACAAACTTTAATATTTTTTAAATCTTTCAAAGATTTTTGAAGACAAAGGTCTCGAGACTATACTGGCCTAGTTTGGAATGAATCGGGTTTAAATGTTCATTGGTCTATATTCTCTGAACGCAATGAGATATCAACAAGATCTTCAGTGGTTATGATGACATTGAACCAATAATGGATCCCAGAGGCGGAGATCGGAGTCGTGTTAACGCGACACTAGAGACAGAATGACATGCTGCTGGAGAGACGACCAACAACAGATGGACTGGAAGCTCATTCTGCACATGCGTTAAATGCGTTAAAAAAAAAAAACTAGTTAAACCTGTAATTTAATGAACTGAGTTAACGCGTTATTTTTAACAGCACTAGTTTTTTACAAAATTCAAAATGGCGGAAAATCTAAGTTGACGTAGCCTATGGTCATAATTATATTTTTTGTAGAGCAGGTCCAAGCGGAGATGTATACTGAATTACGAGTCAATTAGTCATTCAAGGCAAAACACGTGGGCTTTTCAACGAAAATTCATTCTAGGGGGCGCTATTGAGCCATATCGTCATTCCGAAGCATTTAAATCATATCAGGTAACTACATATTTGACTTTAAATGTGTGTGCCAAGTTTAGTCACATTTCGAGCATGTCAGATTGTTTACTTGTTCATGGCGAAGGATCAAAGTTTGGCGGAAAATCTAAGGAGGCGCATTTGATGGCCACCATTAACTTATTTGTAGAGCAGGTCCAGGTGAACCTGTATATCAAATTTCAAGTCAATCGGTCATTGTTGAAAAAATGTATGAGCTTTCTACCTCAAGGGGGCGCTAGAGAAACATTTCTAAATACAAAAATGCGAAACCTTGAAAATATCGTGTTTTTCGCCAGTCCTGATATGCATGTCAAATTTGACAACTTTTGGAATATGATAAAGGCCTCAAAAGGGCAACATTCCTGAGAGAAAATAATAACTCTTATAAAAACAATAGGTTCCTCTACGACAAAGTCGTAGTTGAGGACCCTAATAATGATGATCACCTGGAGGCTGGGCAGCTCGCTGCCGTCCTCTTCACTGATTGGCTGTCTCTCCGGAGGCTCACAGTACAGGTGAGTGCTGTCCAGAGTCTTCACCTCACACTCCTGGTCTCCCAGCCGCGCCCTCACTTCCTGTCTGGACATGGCTCTGGTCAGGTCCTGGCCCTGAGGGGACAGACAGGCACCAGGTGAGACACCAGGGGACAGACAGACACCAGGTGAGAGACAGACAGGCACCAGGTGAGAGACAGACAGGCACCAGGTGAGAGACCAGGGGACAGACAGGCACCAGGTGAGAGACAGACAGGCACCAGGTGAGAGACCAGGGGACAGACAGACACCAGGTGAGAGACAGACAGGCACCAGGTGAGAGACAGACAGGCACCAGGTGAGACACCAGGGGACAGACAGACACCAGGTGAGAGACAGACAGGCACCAGGTGAGAGACAGACAGGCACCAGGTGAGAGACCAGGGGACAGACAGACAGGCACCAGGTGAGAGACAGACAGGCACCAGGTGAGAGACCAGGGGACAGACAGACACCAGGTGAGAGACAGACAGGCACCAGGTGAGAGACAGACAGACACCAGGTGAGAGACAGACAGACACCAGGTGAGAGACAGACAGACACCAGGTGAGAGACAGACAGGCACCAGGTGAGAGACAGACAGACACCAGGTGAGAGACAGACAGGCACCAGGTGAGAGACCAGGGGACAGACAGACACCAGGTGAGAGACAGACAGGCACCAGGTGAGAGACAGACAGACACCAGGTGAGAGACAGACAGGCACCAGGTGAGAGACAGACAGGCACCAGGTGAGAGACCAGGGGACAGACAGACACCAGGTGAGAGACAGACAGGCACCAGGTGAGAGACCAGGGGACAGACAGACACCAGGTGAGAGACAGACAGGCACCAGGTGAGAGACAGACAGACACCAGGTGAGAGACAGACAGACACCAGGTGAGAGACAGACAGGCACCAGGTGAGAGACCAGGTGAGAGACAGACAGGCACCAGGTGAGAGACAGACAGGCACCAGGTGAGAGACAGACAGGCACCAGGTGAGAGACAGACAGGCACCAGGTGAGAGACAGACAGGCACCAGGTGAGAGACAGACACCAGGTGAGAGACCAGGGGACAGACAGACACCAGGTGAGAGACAGACAGACACCAGGTGAGAGACAGACAGGCACCAGGTGAGAGACCAGGTGAGAGACAGACAGGCACCAGGTGAGAGACAGACAGGCACCAGGTGAGAGACCAGGAGACAGACAGACACCAGGTGAGAGACAGACAGACACCAGGTGAGCGCGAATTCCAGCGATCACACCTCCCGCTTGAAGCGAAGCGGAACGCCTGAGCTCGGTCTCACCAGAGGAAAGAACCTGGCTTGCAGGCAGCGACCAGGTGAGAGAGAGAGAGAGAGACAGAGACAGAGACAGAGACAGAGAGAGAGAGACAGAGACAGACAGACAGAGAGAGAGAGAGAGAGAGAGAGAGAGAGAGAGAGAGAGAGAGAGAGAGAGAGAGAGAGAGAGAGAGAGAGAGAGAGAGAGAGAGAGAGAGAGAGAGAGAGAGAGAGAGAGAGAGAGAGAGAGAGAGAGAGACTTCTGAGAGAGCTCATTGGAGACCTCTGGAGAGAGAGAGAGATTCGGTAGAGAGAGGTGTCTGGACTTTGTTTTTTTTCTGTTTTGCCATTGGGCTCATGTGGCCGAAAGACATTATTTCAGTCTTTCTGTTCCACACCTGTTTTAATTTGGTAATGTTCAATTATCTTTGTTTGACCAGGGTATAAATACCTGGCAGTGTGCTAGACACGTCATCGCGACGTTTGATTAGACTAAGTGTTCCTCGTTACCCTCGCGTTACGTTTGCTATTCTTCTGTGTTTTGGACTTACCTCTTTGTTTGGATTTGATTCTTTGTTTGGATTATAACTTTTTTGGATTTAACGACTTTGTTTGGATCTACCTCTTGTGTTTGCGTTATTGCTGTTTAAAGACACGTTTGCATTTTTTGGAACTCCGTTGTGACGGAGAGAAAATAAAACAATCTTTTGACTTTACTCTCTGCATCTGGGTCCTCAATTGCCCACTGGATAAATCGTGGGTTACCACTCCAGCGACCCGGGTTTTCTTCCCGACTCCGGTGTCCTGACAGTTTCATTCTCCTTCAGATGTTCATTCTGACAGACAGACAGGTTGACAGACAGGCACCTTGATGGTTTCATAGTGGACTCTGACGTTGTCCAGCTGAAACCAGACGCCCTTCACTTTGACCTCTGGGCTCACTTTGGGACTCGGACAGGTCATCTGAGTGGACGACAGGACGGAGCAGCGCTCCGACACCTGAGAGACAGACAGGTGAAGAGAGAGAGAGACGGGAGAGACACGGGAGAGACAGACGGGTGAAGAGAGAGAGAGACACGGGAGAGACAGACAGGTGAAGAGAGAGAGACACGGGAGAGACAGACAGGTGAAGAGAGAGAGACACGGGAGAGACAGACAGGTGAAGAGAGAGAGACACGGGAGAGACACGGGAGAGACAGACGGGTGAAGAGAGAGAGAGAGACACGGGAGAGACAGACGGGTGAAGAGAGAGAGACACACGGGAGAGACAGACAGGTGAAGAGAGAGAGACACGGGAGAGACAGACAGGTGAAGAGAGAGAGACACGGGAGAGACAGACAGGTGAAGAGAGAGAGACACGGGAGAGACAGACAGGTGAAGAGAGAGACACGGGAGAGACAGACAGGTGAAGAGAGAGAGAGACACGGGAGAGACAGACGGGTGAAGAGAGAGAGACACGGGAGAGACAGACGGGTGAAGAGAGAGAGACAGGGGAGAGACAGACAGGTGAAGAGAGAGAGACACGGGAGAGACAGACGGGTGAAGAGAGAGAGACACGGGAGAGACAGACAGGTGAAGAGAGGGAGAGACACGGGAGAGACAGACGGGTGAAGAGAGAGAGAGACACGGGAGAGACAGACAGGTGAAGAGAGAGAGACACGGGAGAGACAGACAGGTGAAGAGAGAGACACGGGAGAGACAGACGGGTGAAGAGAGAGAGACACGGGAGAGACAGACAGGTGAAGAGAGAGAGACACGGGAGAGACAGACAGGTGAAGAGAGAGAGACACGGGAGAGACAGACAGGTGAAGAGAGAGAGACACGGGAGAGACAGACGGGTGAAGAGAGAGAGACACGGGAGAGACAGACAGGTGAAGAGAGAGAGAGACACAGGAGAGACAGACGGGTGAAGAGAGAGAGACACGGGAGAGACAGACGGGTGAAGAGAGAGAGACACGGGAGAGACAGACAGGTGAAGAGAGAGACACGGGAGAGACAGACGGGTGAAGAGAGAGAGACACGGGAGAGACAGACAGGTGAAGAGAGAGAGACACGGGAGAGACAGACAGGTGAAGAGAGAGAGACACGGGAGAGACAGACAGGTGAAGAGAGAGAGACACGGGAGAGACAGACAGGTGAAGAGAGAGAGACACGGGAGAGACAGACAGGTGAAGAGAGAGAGACACGGGAGAGACAGACAGGTGAAGAGAGAGACACGGGAGAGACAGACAGGTGAAGAGAGAGAGACACAGGAGAGACAGACAGGTGAAGAGAGAGAGACACGGGAGAGACAGACAGGTGAAGAGAGAGAGACGGGAGAGACAGACAGGTGAAGAGAGAGAGACACGGGAGAGACAGACAGGTGAAGAGAGAGAGACACGGGAGAGACAGAAAGGTGAAGAGAGAGAGACACGGGAGAGACAGACAGGTGAAGAGAGAGAGACACAGGAGAGACAGACAGGTGAAGAGAGAGACACGGGAGAGACAGACGGGTGAAGAGAGAGAGACACGGGAGAGACAGACAGGTGAAGAGAGAGAGACACGGGAGAGACAGACAGGTGAAGAGAGAGAGAGACACGGGAGAGACAGACGGGTGAAGAGAGAGAGACACGGGAGAGACAGACAGGTGAAGAGAGAGACAAGGGAGAGACAGACAGGTGAAGAGAGAGAGAGACACAGGAGAGACACACGGGTGAAGAGAGAGAGACACGGGAGAGACAGACGGGTGAAGAGAGAGAGACACGGGAGAGACAGACAGGTGAAGAGAGAGACACACGGGAGAGACAGACAGGTGAAGAGAGAGAGAGAGACACAGGAGAGACAGACGGGTGAAGAGAGACACGGGAGAGACAGACGGGTGAAGAGAGAGAGACACGGGAGAGACAGACAGGTGAAGAGAGAGAGACAGACAGGTGAAGAGAGAGACACGGGAGAGACAGACAGGTGAAGAGAGAGAGACACGGGAGAGACAGACAGGTGAAGAGAGAGAGACACGGGAGAGACAGACAGGTGAAGAGAGAGAGACACGGGAGAGACAGAGAGAGAGAGACACAGGAGAGACACACGGGTGAAGAGAGAGAGAGAGACACAGGAGAGACACACGGGTGAAGAGAGAGAGAGAGACACAGGAGAAACAGAAGAGTGAAGAGAGAGAGAGAGAGGTGAGACAGACATGAGTCAGGATGACCTTTGACCCCGTCTCTTGTCCTCTGTCCCACACCTGATCCAGTGATCAATCGAGCATTTCAGGGACACGCCCAGCCTGCTGCCACACTGCTCTCTGATTGGCCGATCTCACCGTTGTCATGCTGCTGTTGAAGACCAGCTGCTTGGCGGTGAGCAGAGCCAATCGTCTCCTCCGCTTCACCCTCTGGACCTCCAGAGGCTCCACCCACACCGATATGATTGGCTGCTGCACCACGCCCAGGTTCCTGCCCGTCACCAGGACCACACGCCCCCCTCTGAGGACAGGAAGTCACCTGGTGAGGACTGCATTGATCATGGTGATCACGTTCTTATCAGATTATTGATTATGGTGATGAGGTTCTTATCAGATTATTGATTATGGTGATCAGGTTCTTATCAGATTATTGATTATGGTGATCACGTTCTTATCAGATTATTGATTATGGTGATCAGGTTTTTATCAGATTATTGATTATGGTGATCACATTCTTATCAGATTATTGGGGATCAGAATTTTAACAGATTATTGATAATCAAGATCTTATCAGATTATTGATTATTGGGGATCAGATTCGAATGAGATTATTGATGATAACTTTCTTATTATATTATTGATTAGTGTTGCTTGGTTCTCAGGTTCTTAGATGACTATTGATAATGGTAATCATCTTCTTATGAGCTGATTATTTATTATGGTGATCAGGTTCTAATGATCTGATTGAATGTCGGTAATTAGGGTTATATAAGATTATTGATAATTGGTGATCAGGTTCCTTGATTATTGCTGATTAGACTTTAATTAGCTGATTGATTGTTGGTGATTAGGTTTTTTTATCAGATTATTGAGTATTGGTGATCATATTCTAATGATGTCATTATTGGTGATCAGATTATTATTAGCTGATTGATTATTGATGATCAGTTTATAGATTATTGATGATAGGTTATCAGATTATCACCAGCTGAATGATTAATGGTGATGATATTCTAATTAAATGATTGATTATTGGTGATCCGGTTCTTAGATGATTGATTATTGATGAACGGTGATCATGTTGGGTAAGAGGCCCTGAGGGTTGTGGTTCGATCCCCATTAGTTGAGCAAGGCACTGAACCCCCAGTTGCTTCCCGGGCGCTTCACCGCAGCCCACTGCTCCTTAATAACTGAGGATGGGTTAAATGCAGAGAACTAATTTCCCCTTGGGGATTAATAAAAGTGTATATTCTATTCTATTACTCGTAGAAGCTCTCTGCAGGTGTGGCGTCCGTGATGACCGGGTCGTCAAGGTAACGGAAGGTGACATTGGGAACGGTTCTCTCTGCTTTCCCAAAGAAAACCCGAAGAGAGACGTCAGCCGTCTGGTTACTGGGACCAGTCTGACACACCAACTGGGAGTCAGTCACCTCCTCCAGGCTGAGGGCAGAGGGAGCAAGGAGTCAGTGAGGAGAGGAGACGAGGAGAGGAGACAGTGAGGAAAGCAGCAGTGGTAGTAGTGCAGGTGGTGGCAGTGGCAGCAGTGGTGGCAGTGGTGGCGGTGCAGCAGTAGCAGCAGCAGCAGTGGTGGCAGCAGCAGTGGTGGTAGCAGCAGCAGCAGTGGTGCAGCAGGTGGTGGTGGCAGTGGTGCAGCAGCAGCAGTGGTGGTGGCAGTGGTGGTGGCAGCAGTGGCAGCAGTGGTGGCAGTGGCGGTGGTGGCAGTGCAGTGGCAGTGGTGGTGTGCAGTGGTGGCGGTGGCAGTGGTGGTGGTGTGCAGTGGTGGCAGTGGTGGTGGTGGTCAGTTGGTGGCGGTGGTGGCAGTGGTGACAGTGGTGGTGGTGGTGTGGTGGCAGCGGTGGTGGTGGTCGGTGGTGGTGGTCAGGTGGTGGCGGTGGTGGTGGTGGCAGCAGTGGTGGCAGCTGTGGTGGTGGCAGTGGTGGCAGCGTGGTGGTGGCAGCAGAGTGGTGGCAGCAGCAGTGGTGGCAGCGGTGGTGGTGGCAGTGGTGGTGGCAGCAGGTGGCAGTGGCAGTGGCAGTGGTGGCAGTGGTGCAGTGGTGGCAGCAGCAGTGGTGGCAGCAGCAGTGGTGGCAGCAGCAGTAGTAGTAGTAGCAGTAGTAGTAGTAGTAGCAGTAGTAGTAGTAGCAGTAGCAGTAGTAGTCATGATGTAATACTCACATGAAGCAGGGCTGGAGGCCCAGGAAGACACTGAGGTCTGACTCCTGTCCGGTCAGCAGCTGTCTGCCTCTGATGGTGAGTCTGGTTCCCCCAGAGACCGGACCTCGATCAGGAACCAGGTCCCGGAGCTGCGGGTCCTGAATACAAAAAACCACACATATATATATACATACATATATATATATTAGGGCTGTCAATCGATTAAAAGAAATTAACTAATTAATCGCACATTTTGAAATTCATTAATCGCGATTACAAGTTTTTCTTCCTTCTTTTTAAAGATCAAACTTCACACAGAGCTGTGTTTTCAAAGAGGCTTCTACCTATAAAGTGCCAGCGAGGTATTTAATATTGTGGATGATAAATTGTTTCTTCAGTGAAGCATCCAGATTAGTAAACAAAAAAGAAGTATATTGAGACCCCATTGGTCCTGTCATCTTTACCACTGAACAGCAGAACCAGTGGCCTTGGTGACTGACTGACATTCACATATGTCACGTTAACCCTCTGGAGGCTGGGGGCATTTTATACATTTTACAAAATAAATTAAATTCACCGTTTAAAGTCTTTTGCATGTGACACACCCCCACGTGTTCTACATCAAACATTCCAGAACAATCTCAGCTCTATTCAATGAGGCTCAGTTGTCCTCGCGCCGTGTTCTCTGCTCTCTGACTGACAGGCTGCTAATGAGCCTCACCTGTGAGGTGGGAGGTCCTTTGTGATTTACTGAGTGTTCATTGGTTGTTTTTTCCAAAAATGTTGACAGACAAACGGATTGACCAATCACGGTGAAGGTTTCGTGTGACGAGTTCTTTCCGCGCCCCCGACACGTCGCCCCTCCGTTCCTCTGTGTATCAGAGGGGGAGACGGGAGGAAGGAGGAGCAGGAGGAAACCCGACTGATTCATCCACGAGTTAAACTCATTTATGATCCTTATTTTCGCGGAGAAATAATTGTTTTAAAAACGGAAACAGTGTTAAACCGTACTGCCGCGGCTTGACACTCAGAGGAGTGTAAAAACTTGTGAACACCGGAAGTAAACAAAGTTGCGTTAATTGCGTTAAAATATTTTAGTGCGTTAACGCGGCCAAATTAATCGCATAGATTATACGCAACTTTGTTTACTTCCGGTGTTCGTTGAAGTTTTTACACAACATTTTTTAAAGAGGGGCGGCGCCCTAGCACCCCCTATGGACGCACCGCCACTGATAGAGGTCTGGGTGAGGTGATAATGTTTCTTACCTGAAAGGTGAAGATCTGTTTTGACTTTCCAGGTGGAGTTGTTCCCACGGTAACCAGGACAGGCCCCTCCCTCTGCTTTCCACTGGACTGCAGCTCACATACAACCCTGTAAGCACACACACACACACACACACACACACACACACATATACACACACACGTCAGAGTTGTACCTGAGATAAAGCATGCTGTCAGAAAAGATGGGTGTGCATGCATGTATATATATGTGTGTTTGTGTGTGTGTTACCTGGTTGAGATCTGGTACCCTTCAGGTTGAGGTGGACACTGAACACCTGCAACTGTGACTCCGCCCACTACATCCTGGTACCTCATCCCCAGGTTGGACCCCGTGATGGTCACCAGAACTCCGCCCTCCAGCGGGCCGGAAACAGGAAGCACCTGCAGACAGACAGTTTGAATGTTTCCATGGCAACAGATGGGACTTCTCTAAACACGAGACTCACGTGTGTGATCTGAGGAGGCGGGCAGGTGTCTGCAGGTACGCTGGTACAGGATTGGTTGTAAACACAACTCGGGATGGAGCTTCCTGAACACCACACGCAGCCGTACTCCTCCGGCACCGCCCGGCACTGGGAGCAATCTGATTGGCCGGCTGAGCAGTCGTACAGCTGGACTGAATAACACAGGGAGCAGAGATGTAATGAGATCACACACACACACACACACACACACACACAGACACACACAGACACACTACACACACACACACAGACACACACACACACACTCTCACACACACACACACACACAGAGACACACACTCACACACACTCACTCACTCACTCACACACACACACACACACACTAACACACACACACACAGAGATACACTAACACACACACTCTCACACACACAGAGACACACTAACACACACACTCTCACACACACACACTCTCACACACACAGAGACACACTCACACACACTCACTCAGACACAGGCTCTTACGTCGGAGGCCAGGTGAGGTGTCGATGCGTCTCTCTCCTCGACGCAGATAGACAGTAGCGGCGTTCTGAAGCTGACTGACAGCATACTGGAACTACACACACACAGACAGACAGGTGGGGCAGAGAGACAGGTGGGAGGACAGACAGGTGGGGCAGAGAGACAGCTTTATTAAAATCTTCAGAGCGATGAACTTTCTGTGTCTTGTGATTGAACAGAACATTTTGGTACTTCTACAACCTGGTGGGGTTAGGGTTATCACCTGAGGGTGGGGTTACCTGTGGGGTCAGGGTTATCACCTGAGGGTGGGGTTACCTGTGGGGTCAGGGTTATCACCTGAGGGTGGGGTTACCTGTGGGGTCAGGGTTATCACGTGAGGGTGGGGTTACCTGTGGGGTCAGGGTTATCACCTGAGGGTGGGGTTACCTGTGGGGGTCAGGGTTATCACCCGAGGGTGGGGTTACCTGTGGGGTCAGGGTTATCACGTGAGGGTGGGGTTACCTGGTGGGGTCAGGGTTATCACCCGAGGGTGGGGTTACCTGTGGGGTCAGGGTTATCACCTGAGGGTGGGGTTACCTGTGGGGTCAGGGTTATCACCTGAGGTGGGGTTACCTGTGGGGTCAGGGTTATCACCTGAGGGTGGGGTTACCTGTGGGGTCAGGGTTATCACCTGAGGGTGGGGTTACCTGTGGGGTCAGGGTTATCACCTGAGGGTGGGGTTACCTGTGGGGTCAGGGTTATCACCTGAGGGTGGGGTTACCTGTGGGGTCAGGGTTATCACCTGAGGTGGGGTTACCTGTGGGGTCAGGGTTATCACCTGAGGGTGGGGTTACCTGTGGGGTCAGGGTTATCACCTGAGGGTGGGGTTACCTGTGGGGTCAGGGTTATCACGTGAGGGTGGGGTTACCTGTGGGGTCAGGGTTATCACCTGAGGGTGGGGTTACCTGTGGGGGTCAGGGTTATCACCCGAGGGTGGGGTTACCTGTGGGGGTCAGGGTTATCACCTGAGGGTGGGGTTACCTGGTGGGGTCAGGGTTATCACCCGAGGGTGGGGTTACCTGTGGGGTCAGGGTTATCACCTGAGGGTGGGGTTACCTGTGGGGTCAGGGTTATCACCTGAGGGTGGGGTTACCTGTGGGGTCAGGGTTATCACCTGAGGGTGGGGTTACCTGTGGGGTCAGGGTTATCACCTGAGGGTGGGGTTACCTGTGGGGTCAGGGTTATCACCTGAGGGTGGGGTTACCTGGTGGGGTCAGGGTTATCACCCGAGGGTGGGGTTACCTGTGGGGTCAGGGTTATCACCTGAGGGTGGGGTTACCTGTGGGGTCAGGGTTATCACCTGAGGGTGGGGTTACCTGTGGGGTCAAGGTTATCACCTGAGGGTGGGGTTACCTGTGGGGTCAAGGTTATCACCCGAGGGTGGGGTTACCTGGTGGGGTCAGGGTTATCACCTGAGGGTGGGGTTACCTGGTGGGGTCAGGGTTATCACCTGAGGGTGGGGTTACCTGTGGGGTCAGGGTTATCACATGAGGGTGGGGTTATCACCTGAGGGTGGGGTTACCTGTGGGGGTCAGGGTTATCACCTGAGGGTGGGGTTACCTGGTGGGGTCAGGGTTATCACCTGAGGGTGGGGTTACCTGGTGGGGTCAGGGTTATCACCTGAGGGTGGGGTTACCTGTGGGGTCAGGGTTATCACATGAGGGTGGGGTTACCTGTGGGGGTCAGGGTTATCACCCGAGGGTGGGGTTACCTGTGGGGGTCAGGGTTATCACCTGAGGGTGGGGTTACCTGGTGGGGTCAGGGTTATCACCCGAGGGTGGGGGGTTACCTGTGGGGGTCAGGGTTATCACCCGAGGGTGGGGTTACCTGTGGGGGTCAGGGTTATCACCTGAGGGTGGGGTTACCTGTGGGGTCAAGGTTATCACCCGAGGGTGGGGTTACCTGGTGGGGTCAGGGTTATCACCTGAGGGTGGGGTTACCTGGTGGGGTCAGGGTTATCACCTGAGGGTGGGGTTACCTGTGGGGTCAAGGTTATCACCCGAGGGTGGGGTTACCTGGTGGGGTCAGGGTTATCACCTGAGGGTGGGGTTACCTGTGGGGGTCAGGGTTATCACCTGAGGGTGGGGTTACCTGTGGGGTCAAGGTTATCACCCGAGGGTGGGGTTACCTGTGGGGTCAGGGTTATCACCCGAGGGTGGGGTTACCTGGTGGGGTCAGGGTTATCACCCGAGGGTGAGGTTACCTGTGGGGTCAGGTTATCACCTGAGGGTGGGGTTACCTGTGGGGTCAGGGTTATCACCTGAGGGTGGGGTTACCTGGTGGGGTCAGGGTTATCACCTGAGGGTGGGGTTACCTGTGGGGGTCAGGGTTATCACCTGAGGGTGGGGTTACCTGTGGGGTCAAGGTTATCACCCGAGGGTGGGGTTACCTGTGGGGTCAGGGTTATCACCCGAGGGTGGGGTTACCTGGTGGGGTCAGGGTTATCACCCGAGGGTGGGGTTACCTGTGGGGTCAGGTTATCACCTGAGGGTGGGGTTACCTGTGGGGTTAGGGTTATCACCCGAGGGTGGGGTTACCTGTGGGGTCAGGGTTATCACCTGAGGGTGGGGTTACCTGTGGGGTCAGGGTTATCACCTGAGGGTGGGGTTACCTGTGGGGGTCAGGGTTATCACCTGAGGGTGGGGTTACCTGTGGGGTCAGGGTTATCATCTGAGGGTGGGGTTACCTGTGGGGTCAGGGTTATCACCTGAGGGTGGGGTTACCTGTGGGGTCAGGGTTATCACCTGAGGGTGGGGTTACCTGTGGGGTCAGGGTTATCACCTGAGGGTGGGGTTACCTGGTGGGGTCAGGGTTATCACGTGAGGGTGGGGTTACCTGTGGGGTCAGGGTTATCACCTGAGGGTGGGGTTACCTGTGGGGTCAGGGTTATCACCTGAGGGTGGGGTTACCTGTGGGGTCAGGGTTATCACCTGAGGGTGGGGTTACCTGTGGGGTCAGGGTTATCACCTGAGGGTGGGGTTACCTGTGGGGTCAGGGTTATCACCTGAGGGTGGGGTTACCTGTGGGGTCAAGGTTATCACCTGAGGGTGGGGTTACCTGTGGGGTCAGGGTTATCACCTGAGGGTGGGGTTACCTGTGGGGTCAGGGTTATCACCTGAGGGTGGGGTTACCTGGTGGGGTCTGCAAGTGAAGGTGTGTGTGTTGTGTGTTTTCTCGACAGCAGCTGTCAGGTTGATCTGGACTCCTTCGACTTGAACAACACAAACATACTGAGCTTCATCCTGCACACAGAAACAATATTATTATAATATATATATACAGTATATATTATTATTATATATGTATACAGTATATATTATTATTATATATATTATTATTTTGCATTATATATATGTAGATATATTATTATATATATTCTATGTATATATATTTTTATATATATATATATATGCAAGTGACTTTTTTCCCTTCCGATGTGCGCGCACACGCCGGCATCCGAGCTCTGGGGCGCGCGAGCCGGAGCTCTGAGTCGTGTTAACGCGACACTAGAGACAGAATGACACGCTGCTGGAGAGACGACCAACAGACGGACTGGAAGCTCATTCTGCACATGCGTTAAATGCGTTAACAAAACTAATTAATCCTGTAATTTAATCATTACGCGTTAACGCGTTATTTTTCACAGCACTAATATATACATATATATAATATATATATATGTAATCATATAATCCTATGATCAAGTTACTATGACTACGGGTCATGATGTCACCTAGAGGGTCCTCAGTGTGAGACATACAATAATTACTCTACAACCGTTGATGTGATGATTATGAACAACGTTCTCACGGTGTAGACGTCCAGGTTCTGTCCCCGCAGCACCACGGTGGAGGTCAGGCCCAAAGGCACTAAGGCAGAACTCTGCAGGGCGAAGACCAATGGACAGGAAGTGGGACTAGAAGACTCCTGTTGACAGCGAGAGACAGGATAAGACAAAGCTACCAAGGCAGACAGACAGGCAGAGAGGCAGACAGACAGAGAGACAGACAGACAGACACAGAGAGACAGACAGACAGGCAGAGAGAGAGAGAGACAGAGAGACAGAAACAGACAGACAGACATACATACAGAGAGGCAGACAGACAGAGAGACAGACAGACAGACAGACAGACAGAGAGAGAGACAGACAGACAGACAGAGAGACAGACAGACAGAGAGACAGACAGACAGACAGAGACAGACAGACAGACAGACAGGCAGACAGACAGGCTGTCTCACTCTCTGGTTGAGGATGATGTGTTGGTTGGCACAGCTGTGGTTGTGAGTGCAGAGTTGATCCAGAGGACACCAGTTGCACCTCCACACACTGCTCACACACGCCAGACACCTGAGAGCATCATCATCATCACCATCATCATCATCATCACCACCATCACCACCACCACCATCATCACCACCATCACCATCATCTTCATCTCTTACTGGGAGCTCTGGTGAGTATGAGTACTTTATGGTTGAGTATGAGTACTTTATGGTTGAGTATGTAGTACTTTATGGTTGAGTATGAGTACTTTATGGTTGAGTATGAGTACTTTATGGTTGAGTATGAGTACTTTACGGTTGAGTATGAGACTTTAGGAAGTGAGTATGATTACTTTACGGTTGAGTATGAGTACTTTACGGTTGAGTATGTAGTACTTTATGGTTGAGTATGAGTACTTTATGGTTGAGTATGAGTACTTTATGGTTGAGTATGTAGTACTTTATGGTTGAGTATGAGTACTTTATGGTTGAGTATGTAGTACTTTATGGTTGAGTATGAGTATGGTTGAGTATGAGTACTTTATGGTTGAGTATGAGTACTTTATGGTTGAGTATGTAGTACTTTATGGTTGAGTATGAGTACTTTATGGTTGAGTATGAGTATGGTTGAGTATGAGTACTTTATGGTTGAGTATGTAGTACTTTATGGTTGAGTATGAGTACTTTATGGTTGAGTATGAGTACTTTATGGTTGAGTATGTAGTACTTTATGGTTGAGTATGTAGTACTTTATGGTTGAGTATGAGTACTTTATGGTTGAGTATGAGTACTTTATGGTTGAGTATGTAGTACTTTATGGTTGAGTATGTAGTACTTTATGGTTGAGTATGAGTACTTTATGGTTGAGTATGTAGTACTTTATGGTTGAGTATGTAGTACTTTATGGTTGAGTATGAGTACTTTATGGTTGAGTATGTAGTACTTTACGGTTGAGTATGAGTACTTTATGGTTGAGTATGAGTACTTTATGGTTGAGTATGTAGTACTTTACGGTTGAGTACGAGTACTTTATGGTTGAGTATGAGTACTTTACGGTTGAGTATGTAGTACTTTACGGTTGAGTACGAGTACTTTATGGTTGAGTGTATTCGGATGCAGTACATTGGTATACAGGATGTAGTACACAGTTTACTCCTGTTTACTCACCACTTCCTGTCAGCATGAGTGGGAGGAGCTCCGGAGCAGGTGATTGACAGGTAATGCTGGTTGCTGTGACGACAGCGGGCTCAGGTGGGAGGAGCCCAAAGACGCAGGACAGAGACTCCGCCTCCAGAACGGGAAGCTGGACGACTGACAGCGTTACCTAGGAGACAGACAGTCACACACACACACACACACACACACTCCTGTATACAGGAGGCGTGACCACAGGGTGGATACCTGCGTCTGCTCGTCTTTGCTCTGATTGGCCGGCCTCACGCTCTGAACCGTCACGCACTGATTGGTCGGTTCAAAGCTCCACAGCCAATGGTTGGGCTGCATGTGACGCTGACACTGATGTTTACGGGAACATCTGGAACAACAAGTCATCATGAGAGAGAGGAGAGAGAGAGACAGAGAGGAGAGAGAGAGAGAGAGAGACAGAGAGGGAGAGACAGAGAGAGAGAGACAGAGAGAGAGACAGAGAGGGAGAGAGAGAGAGAGAGAGAGACAGAGAGAGAGGGAGAGACAGAGAGAGAGGGAGAGACAGCGAGAGGGAGACAGAGAGAGAGAGAGGGAGAGACAGAGAGAGGGAGACAGAGAGAGAGAGAGGGAGAGACAGAGAGAGGGAGAGAGAGAGACAGAGAGAGAGAGAGAGAGAGAGAGAGACAGAGAGAGAGAGAGGGAGAGAGAGAGAGAGAGACAGAGAGAGAGAGAGAGAGAGGGAGAGAGGGAGAGACAGAGAGAGAGAGAGACAGAGAGAGGGAGAGACAGAGAGAGAGAGAGACAGAGAGGGAGAGACAGAGAGACAGACAGAGGGTCTCCTGTGGACTCGCTCAAACTTTCTAGGTCCACTATCTCAGTCTCCAGGTCCTTCATAGATCTGGGGACGTCTCTAGTGACGTTGAAAGTGTGCTGCTGACAAAGGAGCTTAATTTCTACCTTACCACGGTCCCACCACTGCCTAAGATTATTAAAATCACTCTTCCTCAGCCTAAAAATGCCCCAAAAATAAAACAACACCTCTAAAATTCCTATCGAAAGTTAAAACTGTGTTAAAATGCCAATACGCGCTCCTGGGTAAAAAGTTCCTAATAAAAACATGACATAAAACCAAAGAGTGATAAGTAAAACCAGCCGGAACAATGCTGCACATTTAAAAAATATTAAAATGGTGCTTAAAAACATAAATACGGTCTAACCTGGCTGAGGAGATCCTTCCCTCCCTAACGTGGGACCATGTGTACTGTCGGCAGTCCGGATGCATCCTTCGCCACACGTCCACCAGGCCATGAGAATGGACCAGCCACCTCAGCACCTGCTGTGAAGCTGGATGTGGCTCTGTGTGGTTTCTGTCTTTAAAATCATCCTCTGTGCAGTTAAAATCCCCCCCAAGAATAAAAAATCCTCCGAGGCACAGTCATTTAAAACATCATTAACTTTGGATAAAAACAGCTTCCTCTCTGCCCCGGTTGTTGGAGCATACACATTAATAAAAACGACATTAAAAAGGTCGAACCGTGCTTTCACAAAGAACAGCCTCCCCTCCACGATGTGTTTGACCTCCAGTGACCGCGGGCTGAAGGCCCTGGAGAAGAGGAAGCCCACTCCTCCGCTGAGGTTGGTGTTGTGGCTCAGGAGGACTTCCCCCCCCCACTCCCTCCTCCAGTCCGCCTCGTTGGTGCTGTCGCTGTGCGTCTCTTGTAAGAAGAGAACATCGTTAGCTTTCATCTTGTTAAATTCATAAATAGATGTTCTCTTCTTACTGTCCCTCGCTCCATTTACGTTTAAAACTCCGACTCTGAATGTGTTCATTCAAGGAAAAGAGTTTAAAAAACAAATACAACTTAAAAACAACAAATTAATTAAAACACACATTGGAGTTTGACATTTGAGTAAAACCTTTCTTATTCTAAAAACCTCCTGCATATCTAATTTCTTCTTCACCATGTGATAGAGGCAGGAGTGCTCAAAGGCAACGAGGTCAGGGAAGTGATCTCTGACCTCTACCTTTTTCTTGTTTTTCGTTTTATATAAAAACAAGCTTATTTCATCCGCCGTATACAGCTTTTGAGTCTGACTGTTTGTTAAAATCAGAGGAGAGTCGCTGTCCTCTGCCCCCTCCTCATCACTGCTATCCTCCACCGGCCTCGCCCCCTGACTCCTCCTCCTCACCTCCACCCTGCTGGCTTTGGCCTCGCCGCCGGTGCTCTGGCCACTCTTCTTTCTTTTTGAGGCCTCTTTCTGCCCCCCTGCTTCCTCCTCGTCCATCTCTACCTGCTCAGCCCCCTCCTCACCTACACCTTCTTCCTCCGCCCCTTCGACTCCACCCACCTGTCCTACCACCTCCATGGGCTTCCCCCCAGCATTCTCTTTGTCCTTCCTTCCTTTTTCTTCCTCCTTTTCTCCTTTGTCATTACTTTCTACACCAACCACAGCCTCCCCCCCACTGCTCTGGGCAGTTTCCCCACCCTTGCCACAATCACCCCCATTTTTTTTGTTTGTCTTATTATTATATTTTTTTCCTTCCTCCTTTTCCTTCTCATCCTTTCCCACCTCACCCACCTCCTCCCTCTCACTGCTCTTGGCAGCTTTAAACCCGTCACCACCATCACCACCCACAGCCTGCTTCTCACTGCCCTGTCCAGCCTCCCCACCCTCATCCCCATCCTCACCACCCTTTCCCCCATCGCCCCCATCACTCACTCCCTCATTCATACTGACAGAGATATAAATGTATATTATGTTATTGCTTACCATATCTTAAACTAAACAATCAGAGGAGCTTCCCGAACTCCGCGTTCCCACCCGAAGGTGGTGTTATGTGTCTGGGGAGTCGGATAAGGAAGTGATAATAAACCAGACGGAAGGAATATGTCAACATGTCCTCAGTTCCACTTCTCCATCTGGTGTTGTGTGTGTGTGTGTAAAGCTTTCAATAAAAGGCTGGACCAAAGGGGTGCTCATGAATGTCTTGAGGTCGTGGTGCTCAAGCACGTCGTCTGAGCTTCCCCTTTGATCAAAGCTTTCGAAGATACTACGTTGTCTGTGATTCATTTCTCACCTCCTTGACCGTGAATATTTTACATGATATAGAGAGGAAATACCTATCATAACTTGGTGCCGTGACCCGGATCCCAACATACCCATCGGCTGGATTTTCTTTTTCCTGCGAGCCACTGACACCTGTGCAAGGCCCCGACTGATCATCGGATTAAGAGACCGCTCAGCAGTGGATAATAATTTCTGCAGAGAGGAGATCCAGTCGTGGATTGACGGGATCCGGCGGATCGGAAGACCGAGGGAGACTGACCCAGACAAAGTACGTATGGTTTTGCCCTTTTGCGAAAAATAAAGGTTGATTACGCCGTAAAAATAAGGTTTTGCCCTTTTTTGAGAAATAAAGGTTGACTATGGGTCGGGAAAATAAGGTTTGCCCTTTTGAGAAATAAAGGTTGACTACGCGTCGGAAAAATAAGTGTTGTGAACTAATACATATTTCGTGGGAGGTTATATGTGTTTGTTTAGCTTTGTTTGTTTGTATTTGTTTGTGAATGAATGCTGTGACTCTATTGAATCAGCGTCCTCCGACCTGTTCAATTAGACAACCACAGATTGGCAAGTTTGGGTAAAGAAACGAGGAAATGTACTAATACTATACGATCACACCATAAACAATGGGTAATTCTCACGGAAAGCCTGAAGGCGAATTTTCAGGCGACGCATTGTTTATGTTCAAACAGGACTCAGATAGTGTGAAATATCTGAGAAAATGGAAAACAAAATACGGCTTTTCCGGCGAACTAAATGTTTTTGAGATAGAAACAATCTGTAAGACTCTAAAAACCATCGCCATAGAAAACAAAAAACCCAGACTCAGCGAATCAAAACACCACGAACTAAAACAAGCAGAACAGTGGTTCCGAGCAGCAAAAGAGAGGGCACAAGCCCACGAAAAAGAAAAATTAAGGCCCGTAGAAATCACGCGAGGGAAAAATAGTTCACAAGCCCTGTACACAAAAACCGAGTTGGACGAGACCAACGTAAAAGCAGTTCACCAGCACCGTAGCAACAGCGCCCAGCTCGGAGAGGAGCCACAGAGCGAGCCGGATGACGAGGAGGACGATCACCTCAGCATACGACCGTCACCACACCGTTATATCCCAAATTAAAAGAGCTCCAGGACCCAAAGCCCCACCGATTTCCACACGCCTACGTAACCGTCCCACCGACATACCGAAGAACGCAAACGCATTTCCAATGTTACAAGTCTCTAATCCACATGATGCGGAAACACCCGCGTACGTGTTCCGGCCATGGATGGAGGCCGAATGTACCAATGCATGTGAAGGAGTTACTCCACCACAGAAAAACTTTGATCAGTTCGTATTAGATTTGTTCATGCTGGCCGAATCCTACAAATTGAACGGCAAGGAAATGGAGAAAGTTATGCAGAAAATGTTCGTTCTACGATGGGTGAAATGCAGGGGGGATTATACAGGAATCGCGGACGAAGGAGCACCCTTTGTCCACCCATTGAACGGTCCAATGGGCGGGCGTTACAGAGACCAGGTAGAGGCCGTTATGACAAGAGCTCGCCCACTGTTCCAACAATCAGCATCCCACAGCAGATTAGCTGCATGTAAACAGGGACCCGGAGAGTCAGTCTCCGAGTTCCAATTCTGTTACGAAGAGGAACACAGGGCAAGCAGTGGGATCCCCTACGAGGAAGGGGGAGGAACACCCTACCAACAATCATTGAAACACGGCATCCTCCGTGGTATCCAGAAACCTATAGAGGACTGGATTAGAAAACACTGCGTCACTTGGGAAACAGCTAACATGGACACAATTATGTCAAATGCACGTCACGCAGAAAACCTCATTAAACTGAAAATGAACAAAGGACCAGAGGTCTACGTTCGAGAGGGGGGGGATTTTGGACTGACTGCATACCAGGGGAGGGTACCGGGGAGGCCGAGGAAGAGGCCGTGGACAGACTCGAGGGAGGGGTAGAGGGCGAAATGAGGAAGAATGTTGGGCCTGCGGAGAGGTTGGACATTGGTCACGTGAATGCCCCAACCCTAAGTGGGGGTGGAAACGTCCCCAATGACAACCACAGAGCAGCCCCAGCACCCTCGTAGAGAACGAGACTGACTACGAGGAGACTAACAAACAGAAAGATGAAGTAATGTTAGACATTTGTGGTGCTTGGGGTATGTTAAACGCATTAACAACAAAACCGTACAGAAAGATTGAGTGTAACGGGAAAACAGTGGAGTTTTTATGTGACACTGGAGCATGTAAAACGGTACTGACCCAAGTGCCCCCGGACACTACATTTACCGAAGAGACCATTATGATAAAATGTGCCAATGGTAAAATAGCTCGTCACAAGGTGACAAAAAACATAAGTATGACAGACCCCGAGACCGGACGAAACTGTAAAATTCCTGTCATAGTCGATCCTCAATGTCCAGTACCACTATTAGGAAGAGACGCCATGTTGGCCCTAAAATTATACGTGACCCCCGGGGCGAGGAGGAATGGTCGCAAAAGCATTGTCAGACGAAGACTCCGAGGGAGTGTACAATGTCCAGATGAGTGAGACCATATACTTCTCCTACGAGGTAAACAAAGACGTAGAAACATGGCTTAAAAACCGATTCGAGAAACAAACAGCCCTTATACCGATCACAGACAGAAATTGCATTTAACTATGAGGGTGGGGGGAGAAAATGATCTACAGTACGTACAGGCGTTTTTGGCCCATGACCTTGTAAAGATTATGGCCTCCTATCTACTGAAGGACATTCCGAGAAATGTGTGGCTACAATGTGAATTGGAAAACACAGACAGACCATTGTTCCAGGTCCAAGACAGCGTTCCTCATGTTTCCATTAAAAAAGCCAAAAACTCAGAATGGAAAGATATGGGGCCCCGAGCTAAACGCGCAACCATGGTAACCGATTGGCATCCCACTCCGTCATCTGATGACATGCAATGGGAAACCAGCGGTTCCACTGGGTTTCGGCGAGTACACCTCAAAATCACTGTACGGGCTGAACCAAAGATAAGAGAACAAAAATAGACGACACATGAGATAATGTAATGACACTGGAGGAATCAATGCCAAAATTCCTCCAGAACATGCCATCCACTTTGTGGACTAAAGGACCAGCCGATGTGGGTTTAATAACAACAGCCGAGCCAGTTGTGTTGACACCAAAAAGTGATTTCAGACCATGTGTTAGACAGTATCAATTAAAACCCGATGCAAAAAAGGGCATCGCTCCCGTAATCCAGGAATTACTAAAAGCAGGAGTTTTGAAAGAATGTCCAAGCTCTCCCTGTAATACAGCTATCTTTCCAGTGAAGAAGGTGAATGGTAAGGACTGGCGAATGATACAGGATCTCAGACCTGTGAATGCTGCTGTAATCATCAGAGCTCCAGTGGTCCCTGATCCACATACCATTCTGAACCAGATAGAAGCAGACAAAAATTGTTTTTCAGTAATAGATTTAAGCAACGCCTTCTTTTCTATTCCTGTACACGAAGACAGTCAATATTGGTTTGCATTCACATATGAAGGAAAGAGGTACACCTACACACGATTACCTCAGGGATATGCTGAAAGTCCAATATTCTCAGCCGAAATTCAAAAAGTCGTGTCAGCAGCAAATCTGCCTAATGATAGCCAGATAATCACATACGTGGACGACATTTTGTTGGCCTCCACATCTCAAGAAGCATGTGAACAGGACACGAGAGCGCTACTTCTCCATTTAGGAAAGTACGGGTGCAAGGTCAACAAGGACAAGTTACAGGCAGCAAAAGCAGAAGTAACTTATTTAGGCCATACAATCAGTGGAGAAGGAAAACGCGTTACTAATGACAGAAAGAAAGCAATATTAAATGCCCCGAAACCAGAAACAAAGAAACAAATGTTGTCTTTTCTTGGGCTGTGTAATTATTGCCGTGCGTTCATACCAGAGTATGCTAAAGAAACTGCGCCCCTGTTAGCATTAGTGTATGACAAGCCACTCGCTCTAAACGACAGACTAACATGGACCTGTGAAGCTAATGAAGCTTTTGACAAAACAAAACAACTACTGCGGTAGCACAGTTCTAGCTCACCCTAACTATAAAAGGAGTTCACTTTGGCAGTGGACTGCAAAGAGGGATTATGACATCAGTAATGCTGCAACCAGCTGGAGATAAAATGCGCCCTGTAGCGTTTCATTGAAACGTTTGGATACAGTTGCTCAAGCCATGCCCGAATGTGTCCAATCCATTGCAGCAGCTGCAATGGCCGTGGAACAAACGGCAGATATCATTTTGTTTCATCCCACCATATTGATGGTTACTCATGCAGTGAGTGCCTTATTGCTACAAGCAAAACTAACATTCCTGTCACCAGCGAGACAATTGCATTACACAGCGGTGTTACTAGGCCAAGGTCACATAACCATCCAAAGATGTATCACCATTAATCCAGCATCGTTTGTTCCCACAACAACAGATGGCACACCACATGACTGTGTAGAGATTGCTGATACTATCACTTTGCAGAGTTGACCTGAAGGATATCGCACTACCAAGGGAGGTGTGGTATGTGGATGGGTCAGCCCAGAAGGATGCATGTGGAAAAAACCAAGTTGGGTATGCGGTAGTGAGTCAGGGAGGGGAAGTAATAAGTGCAGGCCCACTTCCTCCCACATACTCCGCCCAAGCAGCAGAATTAGTTGCGCTGACTGAAGCATGCAAAGCAGGGTCAGGCCTAAAACTGACTATTTACACCGACAGCCAATATGCACACTCAACATTGTTCATATTTGCTAAAATGTGGAAAAAGGAATGGTGACATCTACTGGGCGTCCAGTAGTTCATGCACTTTTGTTAATGGGTTTACTAGCAGCTATAACTTTACCTAAAGAATTAGCTGTAGTAAAATGCCGAGCACATCAGACAGGCATAGATGAAATAACAAAAGGCAATGCTAAAGCTGATGAAGAAGCAAAACGAGCGGCTAAAACACCACAGGTACACGCAGTACGAACAACACCGTCAAGTCCAATAGACATTGAGATCCTACGAGAGGCACAAGCGAATGCAACACAAGAAAAAGCCACATGGGAAACAAGGGGGGCCACGGAGGAAAACAAGATGCTTTGTATAGAAGGAGAACTGATCCTACCAAAAAGTCTATTCAAGGCCGTTGCTATTTTGAGTCATGGGCAATGCCATGTCTCAACAGGAGGGATGGTATCTATGATAGAACAATACTTCTATACAATAAATATACAAAACTACTTAAAACTTTTTTGTAAAGCATGTGTAACATGCATCAAGCACAACCCTCAAGGAAACCTTCGCAAGCGAGGCAGGTTCCGCTCCTGTATACCCATTCCAGGTAATGCACATGGATTTCATCGAACTCACGCCATGCGGTCATTACAAATACTGTTTAGTAATGGTGGATGCATTTTCCAAATGGGTAGAAATTGCACCAACAACGAAAGCAGATGCTGAAGCAGTGGTGAAAGCCATATGCAAATACATTCTGCCCACTCATGGCATTCCAAGACGCATTTACAGTGACAATGGCTCACACTTTGTAAACGAGGTAGTAACAAAACTAAGCGTCATTATGGACATTGAACTAAAAATCATTGTGCATACCACCCACAGAGTGCCGGATTGGTAGAGCGAACCAACGGCACCATAAAAAGCAAACTGAAGAAATGCATGACTGAAACAGGAAAACCTTGGCTGGAGTGCATAGACATTGTGAAAACATACATGCATATCGTTCCGACCCAAACGGGCCTTACACCATTTGAAATCATTCATAGACGACCCTACCGCTACCACTAACTCACCCAGATTTAGAGCAAGTGGGTGAGAAAGAAACAATAGTGGAGTACATGAAGAAGACCATGATGGGGAGAGGAGTCAGGGAAGCAAATGTCTTGCCAGATTCACCTGTCTCCCCCATTATGTCTGTACAGGTCGGCGACTGGGTCTTCATCCGCGTCATCAAGAAAAGACGTGGAGCGACGCTCGCTGGGAGGGACCATTCCAAGTCCTTCTGACGACTGCAACCGCTGTAAAGATAGCCGAGAGGACCACTTGGATACATCTTTCCCATTGCAAACTGTTCCCTACAGAAATCCCGGACCAGTGCCCTGATCCCGAGACGACCACGAGCAGAGGGGAAGACTGACTTCAAAGGGCCTGTCCGCAAAGAAGACAGCCATCTCAACGTCAGTGAAGAAACCAACGATCCCTGCTCTTAGGTGTCGGCTCGGGTGATGGAGCGAGAGGTCCCGAGGAACTCAAACGAGAGGAGCAAGGGAGAAGGAGCGGAAAGAAGACCATCCAGACTCAGAGTTAAGTGCAGAGAAATGTGTGGACCCTGCATTATCGGAGTCTTGGCGGCCATGGCCATGGCGATAGGCGCGTTCTGGTTGTGTTTTCTGTTACAGGACGCCGCAAAAGAGGGTTTCCAGAGGTCCCGAGGAAGAAGGGACGCAGCTGGTACCAACCCGCTGCTGGCACAAGAGAAAGAATGGACACACATGCAACACAGTCCATGGGATGGAAAGAACGAAGAAGAGAAATACCCAAGGATGAAGAATAAGTGGTACAAATATGTACATGTTTTAGCAAAAGCTACAACAAAACTAATTGTTACGTGTGTTCCAAACTACCCTTTGCTTCCAATCAGGTCACCTTGCGCCGCAGAATGAGTGAGGCACAAGCAGGGTGTTTCATGAGCATGGCTAGGAGGACATCATGAAGACAGTTTAATGCTAGAGGGACCCCATGGTACACCGTCGCCAGGAGATGATAAGGCAGATCGCGCCAAAAGCTTGTGGGTCGTATGGTATTAGAAGGTGAAGGATACGCAATTCCTCAGTCAGTGGTAATGGAAGACAGAAACCACCCAATATGTTACCGTCAAAACCTTCGTATAGCAGCCATGGGAACTACTCCCAACAGCGATCTAATAATAATCGACGGAAAGGGGCCCCATTGAACGTACATGCTCCATCCAATGGTACATTTATGATACAGGGAGGGTGGTGGCTATGCGGAAACAATGCCTATATCACTCTCCCGTTCGGATGGAAAGGAACATGCGCCCCGATTTTTGTAACAGATCACACAGTATTTATTACTGAGGAAGAAGTCCGAACACGTAAAAAACGAGAAGCACCATTCTTCGTAGCCCACGATTCAGTGTGGGGGTCCGACGTACCCCAAGAGTACAAACACTGGACAACGGGCCAAAAGGTGCTCCTCGCCCTGTTCCCGTGGGTAGGAACGTCGAAAAATACGTTGCGTATTGAGACAGTAGATTATCGGCTCGGACTGTTCATCAACAGCTCCCTGATAATCGAAGAGGCCCAAAACAGAGATAGACGCCATCCGCATCATGGTGATGCAGAATCGAATGGCCCTTGATTTACTTACCGCAGCCACAGGAGGAACATGTGTCCTTCTGAACACATCCTGCTGTACGTATATTACTGATGATGTCCACTCCCAGAACATGACGGACGCACTCGGCCGCCTATATCAGTTGCAGCGAGCAATGGCGGCCGACCACAAAGCCAGGCCATATGAAAGCTGGTATGATTGGCTGTTTAACGGCTCATGGAGGCAAGTCCTTATAAAACGGGACGATGTTAGGTGCGGATTGTTGACCGTCATCTGTGTCCTGAGTTGTGTGATCCCGTCTATTCGTGTGATAACAATCAGAGCAATCAATACCCTAACATCGGTGTCTGGACTCACCTCACGGATGGAGCCCATTGAAACGACCGTGTATTCATATGTATGATGACATGGGAAGACCTGTCCATGCTCCCGTTTAAGAAAATATAATGTAAACTTTTGGTTTATGCTTGGATGACATAATTGTGTAAAACTCCTCAC
>NC_079396.1:28926910-28931910 GCF_029220125.1 Pseudoliparis swirei
ACAGTGAGACAGGTACTAACACCTGGACAGTGAGACAGGTACTAACACCTGGACAGTGAGACAAGTACTCACACCTGGGCAGTGAGACAGGTACTAACACCTGGACAGTGAGTTACCTTTTATCACAGATCCCTTGGAAGAGAGAACCACAGACGATCAGGCTCCCTAGCCCCGCCCCCTGCCCCGCCTCCACCAGCAGCAGTTTGTTGTGGTTGTGAGTGGGCGTGGCCGAGGGGCAGTCCTGTGGGACGATCGGGGGGAGGCAGTCTGGGGAGTCCAGGTAAGGGCCGGTCCTCACGTGTGACACCACCTCCAGGTCAGAGGTCAGCTGGTACAGGTGGTCCACCCCGCCCACATAGAGATGCCCCGCCTCCAGCACCAGGTGGGAGAGAGGGTCGCCATGCTCCTCCCCCCACCGCACCAAGGGGTCAGAGGTCACTGTGACATCAGCACATGAGGAGGGATGGGGGGGGAGGAGGAGGAGGAGGAGGAGGAGGAGGACTGGGGGAGTGGAGGAGGCCAACATGGCACCTCCTCTTTACCTGCAACAGGTGAGAGAGAGAGAGAGAGAGAGAACAACTTTAAACTCAGCAGAGTAACTGGTCTCATAAAACAGCATCAGAGTAGATGTGTGTGTATATAAATATATTTATAGATTGTATTTATATATGTATATATATATATATATTTATGTATAGTATATTATATATACATACATATATATATATATATATACAGTATATTATAAAAAACATATATATGTGTGTATAAATATATATATATATGTATCCACAGTATCACTGCAGTGCTCCTTCTTGATGGGTCCATGTCGTTGTCTGTGTCCCTCTGTGCAACGACAATAGATTGAATCCAATCCAATATATAATATACAAATATATACGTATATAAGTATATATATAATATAAAATATATATAATATAATATATATATATATATTTACCGTATGTATATAATATATAAAAATAGATATTAGATATATTATACATGTCTTCATATATATGTTTATATGTTTATATATAATATATATATTCTATTTATATGTTATATGTTTTTATATATATATATATATACAGATATATATATATAAATGTTTATACAGCAGCATAGAAACATTTATTTATTCTTTCAAATTTTTTATTGGAAAGACATCATTTATTTTCAAAGGACGGAGGACTAGAGGACCTGACCTGTGACCTGACCTGTGACCTGACACCTGACCTGACCTGACACCTGACCTGAGATCTGACCTGAGACCTGACACCTGACCTGAGACCTGACCTGTGACCTGAGACCTGTGACCTGACCTGTGACCTGACACCTGACCTGAGACCTGTGACCTGACCTGAGACCTGACCTGTGACCTGACCTGTGACCTGACACCTGACCTGTGACCTGACACCTGACCTGAGACCTGACCTGAGACCTGTGACCTGAGACCTGACCTGTGACCTGACCTGACCTGTGACCTGAGACCTGACCTGTGACCTGACACCTGACCTGTGACCTGAGACCTGACCTGAGACCTGACCTGTGACCTGAGACCTGACCTGAGACCTGACCTGTGACCTGAGACCTGTGACCTGAGACCTGTGACCTGACACCTGACCTGAGATCTGACCTGAGACCTGACACCTGACCTGTGACCTGACCTGAGACCTGACCTGTGACCTGAGATCTGACCTGTGACCTGTGACCTGACACCTGACCTGAGATCTGACCTGAGACCTGACACCTGACCTGTGACCTGACCTGAGACCTGACCTGTGACCTGAGATCTGACCTGAGACCTGACACCTGACCTGTGATCTGACCTGAGACCTGACCTGTGACCTGACCTGTGACCTGACCTGTGACCTGACCTGTGACCTGACACCTGACCTGAGATCTGACCTGAGACCTGACACCTGACCTGTGACCTGACCTGTGACCTGACCTGAGACCTGACCTGTGACCTGAGACCTGTGACCTGACCTGAGACCTGTGATCAGAGATGGCGCGGCTGTGTCCAGTCGCCGTCGCGGCAGCTCCGCGGAGATTGTGCGCTCTTTTAGTTTTTGTGTTTATTTTTAATATTTTCTTTGCCACAAACACATCGGCACTAACAACGTACGACCGCAGCACACTTTTGGACATAAACTTTTGCGCAAAACAAGGGTTTTTGTCCACTTTTTCCATCGATCCAGCGTGGCCGGCAGAGATCGTGCGGCGAACCACAACAACAACAGTGGAGCCGCTACTACGGGAGACGACGAAAACATCGAGGGAAACGGAGCGAATTCGAACAGACTGAGAGTTCAAGCCCACCGTCCACCTTTGCCCAGCATCCTTCTTGCTAACGTCCAGTCTCTGGAAAATAAGATGGATGATTTTAGGGCAAGGATCAGATTCAACGGGACATGCGGATTGTAACATCTTTTGTCTGACGGAAACTTGGCTGACCCGCTGGTGCGGATCGAGTCATATGCCCAACCGAGTCCTTCTCTGTTTTCCGTGCAGACAGAACGGAAGAGTCTGGTAAATCTAAGGGTGGAGGGTTTGCTTCATGACAAACAACATGTGGTGTGACCCCAAGAACATTAAGACTCTTTCGCTCCTGCTCGAACCTGGAACATCTGACGATCTCATGCCGCCCATTCTACCTTCCCGGGAGTTCAGCTCGGTCATCACCACAGCCGTCTACATACCACCACAAGCGGACACCGACGTAGCACTATCGGACCTACATGATGTGTTATGTCAGCATCAGAACAAGTATCCCGACGGCTGTGGTGGTGGCTGGGGACTTTAACAAGGCAAACCTAAAAAAAGTCATGCCGAACTTTCACCAGCACATTACGTGTGCTACCAGAGGGGAAAGAACGTTGGACCACTGCTATACGCCATTCAAGAGAGGCTACAAGGCTGTCTCTCTCCCTCCGTTAGGGAAATCAGACCATGCCGCCATTTTTCTGCTTCCGGAGTATAAACAAAGGATCGGCGGAAGCGGTAGTGACGAGGAACGTACTGCGGTGGACTGACCAATCAGAGGCTGAGCTACAGGACGCACTGAGTATCGACGACTGGGACATGCACCAATCCAGTGCCAGTGACGTCAGCGAGTTTTGAAGTAGCAATGAGCCTCCTAGCAACCCTAACGGACACCATCGTCCCCAAGGTAAAAGTTAGGTCTTTCCTAACCAAAAGCCGTGGGTTGATAGATCCATCCGTGAAGCTGTGAACGCCCGATGCTGCCTATAACTCCGGTCTTGTATCCGCAACATGGACGAGTACAAGGCAGCGGTCTATGGACTGAGGAGGGCGGTGAAGGACGCCAAAGGAGGTACCGAGACAGAGTGGAATCACAGATGGAGCAGCGCGACACCAGGCGCCTATGGCAGGGGCTACGGACTATCACAAACTACCAGAGCAGACCCAGCGCAATGGTGAGTGCCGCGCATCCCTAGCGGACGACCTGAACTCATTTTATGCACGGTTTGAGGCTAGCAACAACAGCGCTAGCTCGCCACTAACAACAACACCGTTAAGCGTGGCCGAGGTGAGTTCTACCGCTGGGGATGAACACACACTCTCTGTGACCGAGCACAGTGTGAGGAGGGCTCTGTTGAGGGTGAACACCAGGAAAGCTGCAGGTCCAGATGGCATATCTGGGCGAGTACTGAAGACCTGTGCTAACCAGCTAGCTCCAGTGTTCACCACAATATTCAACCTCCCTGGCTGAGTCCGTGGTCCCCGCCTGCTTCAAGAGATCCACTATTGTCCCTGTGCCCAAGAATGCTTCTCCAGCATGTATGAATGACTACCGACCGTGGCCCTCACCTCGGTGGTCATGAAATGCTTTGAGAGGCTGATAAAGGACTACATCTGCGCCTTCCTCCCTTCCTCCATGGACCCGCTGCAGTTTGCTTATCGCCCAAACAGATCCACGGATGATGCTGTCTCCAGGTACTGCACACCACACTCTCTCATCTGGACAGCCAGAGGGGGCTATGTGAGACTGCTGTTCATTGATTATAGTTCAGCTTTCAACACCATAGTCCCTCCAGACTGGCCGGCAAGCTGATTGAGCTGGGACTGAACACCCCTGTGTGCTTGGATCCTGGACTTCCTGACCGCCAGGCCACAGGTGGTCAGGGTGGGCAGACACACTCCAAATCCCTCACCCTGAACACAGGATCCCCCAGGGTTGCGTCCTCAGCCCCTACTGTACTCCTGTACACACATGACTGTGTGGCCAGGTTCAGCTCCAACACCATCATCAAGTTTGCGGATGACACAGTGGTGGTGGGCCTGATCTCCGACAACGGCGAGAAGGCCTACCTGGAGGAAGTTGCTGATCTGTCACTCTGGTGCCAGGACAACAGCCTCATCATGAATGTCACCAAAACTAAGGAGCTGATTGTGGACTTTAGGAGGGTACAACAACAGAGGACGTACTCACCACTGGGGATTAACGCGACTACTGTGGAGAGGGTGAGCGGGTATAAATACCTGGGAGTCCACATCACCGAGGATCTGACATGGTCAACGAACACAGACACTCTGGTGAGAAAGGCAAGGCAGCGCCTCTACCACCTCAGGCAGCTGAGGAAATTTAAAGTTTCCCAGAGGATCCTTCAGTCCTTCTACTCTGGAGCTGTAGAGAGCGTCCTGACGGGAAGCATCACAGCCTGGTTTGGCAACTGCTCCGCTCAGGACAGGAAGGCTCTGCAGAGAGTAGTGCGTTCGGCTGAACGCACTATTGGAACTACACTCCCCACCCTGCAGGACTTGTACACCAGGAGGTGCAGAACCAGAGCCGGCAGGATCATGAAGGATCCTCACCACCCCAACAACAGACTGTTTCAGCTGCTGCGGTCAGGCAGGCGCCTCCGTAGTCACGCTGCAAGAACAGAGAGACTGAGACGGAGTTTCTTTCCTCAGGCCATCAGGACTGTGAACTCCGACCTCACCAGGACCCCCACATAGACCCACACAACTGC
>NC_079396.1:28936910-28946910 GCF_029220125.1 Pseudoliparis swirei
TTGAAAGAATACAACATTATAATTCCCCAAAGGGTATTTTTTGGTTTGTGTGTCACAAACCTGACTGTACACACCTTCATCCCTATCTTCATCATCTTCATCATCATCACCATCCAGCCCCTCCTCCCCCCCCCTCCTCCTCCTCCTCATTATCATCATCACAGTGGAGGAAGTCTATTTGTTGACACCTCCTCTCGGTTGTTGACGTGGTTACCATGGAGACAGCAGCGGGGGCTGTGTTGAGGTTCAGCTGGTCTGGTTCTGGTTGGTCCAGTTTGGAGTTCTGATGTCAAAAGGTTCCATAACCGGTTCCGGATCCATTCGGAGCGGATCTCCGTCCCCGTGTTTGATGCCAGAGGTCAGAGGTCAGAGGTCAGAGGTCAGAGGTCAGAGGTCAGAGCGGACGTTGACTCATGCGGGACACAATGGCCGCTTGTCTCTGTCCTCAGATCCTTTGACTCCGTTTGATTCTGGGTCGTCGTGTTCCGATCGGCCCGGAATGGAGAGAATTCCTCTTTTGTGCTCGCCTCCTCGTCTCCTCGCCTCCTCGTCTCGTCTCCTCGCCTCCTCGTCTCGTATCCTCGCCTCCTCGCTGCTATTCCTGTCTCCTTAATCCGGATCACAGTGTTTGTGTTGACAGGAGACCAGAAGGAGATTCTGTTTGATCCAGAACAAAAGAGGCAGAGCGCCACCTGCAGGAGGGACCGCCCACAAGACCCGCCCACAAGCCCCGCCCACAAGCCCCGCCCACAAGACCCGCCCACAACCCTGGACCCTGAGGGGTCTCAGTCCTAATGAGAACCACGTCGATCCAGGACTGAGAGCTGTTGTGTTTTAGTGAAGCACTTTGGATTAAATGAAGTTCAGCATCCAAATGAAACTAACTGCAAGCTCCTCCCTCTGGACTCAGGCTCCTCCCTCTGGACTCAGGCTCCTCCCTCTGTGCTACCGCCCCCATATATATATATATATATATGTATATATACATACATATACATATATATATATATATACATATGTATATGTATGTATATATTTATTTATTGTGGATCCAGAGGTAAAGCAGACGGGCTCAAAGGGGCCGAAGAGAACCAACGAGAACCAGTTCTACTGAATTGTACTGATCTGAACCAACTGAATACTGATCAGTGGGACACACACATGTTCACACACACACACATGTTCACACACACACACACACACACATTCATACACACACTCACACTGAAGGAATTAGCTTCAATATCATTACCGCCCATCACCTCTCACTGTTTGTTCACACATCTGTGTGTGTGTGTGTGTGTGTATGAGTGAGTGTGTGTATGAGTGTGTGTGTGTGTGTATGAGTATGTGTGTGAGTGTGTATGAGTGTGTGTGTGTATGAGTGTGTGTGTGTGTGTGTGTGTGTATGAGTATGTGTGTGAGTGTGTGTGTGTGTGTGTGTGTATGAGTGTGTGTGTGTGTGTGTATGAGTATGTGTGTGAGTGTGTGTAGTGTGTATGAGTGTGTGTGTGTGTGTGTGTATGAGTGAGTGTGTGTGTGTGCGTGTGTGCGTGTGTGTGTAGTATGTGTGTGTGTAGGTGTGTATAGTGTGTGTGTGTGTGTGTATGTGTAGTGTGTGTGCGTGTGTGTATGAGTGTGTGTGTGTGTGTGTGTATATGTGTGTATATGTGAGTGTGTGTGTATGTGTGTGTATATATATGTGTATAGTGTGTGTAATATAGGAGTAGTGTGTGTGTATATAGTGAGTATGTAGTAGTGAGTATATGTGTGTATGATATGTGTGTGTGTGTATGTGTATATATGTAGTATGTGTGTGTATAGTGTGTCTGTGTGTGTGCGTGTGTGTATGTGATATGTGTGTGTGTGTGTATATGTGTGTAAGTGTGTGTGTGTGTGTGTATGAGTATGTGTGTGTGTGTGTTTGTGTGTATGTATGTGTGAGTGTATGTGAGTGTGTGAGCGTGTGTGTGCATGTGTGTATGTGTGTGTGTGTGTATGTGTGTGAGTGTGTGTGTGTGTGTGTGTGTGTGCGTGTGTATGAGTGAGTGTGTGTGTGTGCGTGTGTGTGTATGAGTATGTGTGTGAGTGTGTGAGTGTGTGTGTGTGTATGAGTGAGTGTGTGTGTGTGTATGAGTGTGTGTGTGAACATGTGTGTGTGTGTGTGTCTCTGCAGCCTCTACAATTAGAAGAGACTAAGTGATTTTGATCAGCAGGAGATCACATGACATCTGTTAAGCTCCGCCCCCTCACAGAGAGGAGAGAGTCCTCCTCACTAGTCCTCCTCACTAGTCCTCCTCCTCACTAGTCCTCCTCACTAGTCCTCCTCCTCACTAGTCCTCCTCACTAGTCCTCCTCACTAGTCCTCCTCACTAGTCCTCCTCACTAGTCCTCCTCACTAGTCCTCCTCACTAGTCCTCCCCACTAGTCCTCCTCACTAGTCCTCCTCCTCACTGGTCCTCCTCACTAGTCCTCCTCACTAGTCCTCCTCACTAGTCCTCCTCACTAGTCCTCCTCCCCACTAGTCCTCCTCACTAGTCCTCCTCCTCACTAGTCCTCCTCCTCACTGGTCCTCCTTCCTCCTCACTAGTCCTCCTCCTCCTCACTAGTCCTCCTCACTAGTCCTCCTCCCCACTAGTCCTCCTCCCCACTAGTCCTCCTCACTAGTCCTCCCCACTAGTCCTCCTCACTAGTCCTCCTAGTCCTCCTCACTAGTCCTCCTCTAGTCCTCCTCACTAGTCCTCTCACTAGTCCTCCTCACTAGTCCTCCTCCCCACTAGTCCTCCTCCTCACTAGTCCTCCTCACTAGTCCTCCTCACTAGTCCTCCTCACTAGTCCTCCTCCCCACTAGTCCTCCTCACTAGTCCTCCTCCTCACTAGTCCTCCTCACTAGTCCTCCTCCCCACTAGTCCTCCTCCTCACTGGTCCTCCTCACTAGTCCTCCTCCTCACTAGTCTTCCTCACTAGTCCTCCTCACTAGTCCTCCTCCCCACTAGTCCTCCTCCTCACTAGTCTTCCTCACTAGTCCTCCTCACTAGTCCTCCTCCCCACTAGTCCTCCTCACTAGTCCTCCTCCTCACTAGTCCTCCTCACTAGTCCTCCTCCCCACTAGTCCTCCTCCTCACTGGTCCTCCTCACTAGTCCTCCTCCTCACTAGTCTTCCTCACTAGTCCTCCTCCTCACTAGTCCTCCTCACTAGTCCTCCTCCTCCTCACTAGTCCTCCTCACTAGTCCTCCTCCCCACTAGTCCTCCTCACTAGTCCTCCTCCTCCTCACTAGTCCTCCTAGTCCTCCTCACTAGTCCTCCTCCTCACTAGTCCTCCTCACTAGTCCTCCTCCCCACTAGTCCTCCTCCTCACTGGTCCTCCTCACTGGTCCTCTCGTGTCTTCCTCGTCTTCCTCTCATTGCGCCTCCTCCCAGTGAGGAGGCACAATGAGAGGAAGACGAGGAAGACGGCTGAGGACCAATCAGGATGAAGCTCAGCCACCGTGAGGTCAACATGAGGCTCTCGTGTCCAGACCTCAGAGATGAAGAAGAGGAGCCGTGACGAAGACGTCGGTGGGAACTTTGTCTCTGTGAACTCTTCGAGCCACCAGACCCTCATGAGGCGCCTCCTCCTCTTCTTCAACGTCTTCATCAGGAGACATTGGAGCTCTTCAAGGTTTCTCTGCTTTGGTACGTCTCCATGACGACGTCACTGTGGAGTGTTGAGCTGAATCTGAGGACTAAGTCTCATCCAACTACACTTCCCAGAGTGCACCAGCACCAGCAGCAAACTATGAGTCTCCATCAAAGACGTTCTCAGAGACAGAGGTCTGCCACTGAGCGCCGTGCGAGGGAACTTACTCACATGGCTCTCCACCAATCTGATTACTGCGCCGCTAATTACATCACAGCACAATTAACAAGAGTCAGCTGTCAATCAAGACTCATCACAGAGAGAGAGAGGGAGAGAGAGGGAGGGGGAGAGGGAGAGAGAGAGAGAGAGAGAGAAAAGAGACACTTACTTCATTGAGGAAACAGTCCGTCTTTCTTTCATTCCAATAAAAACAGAAGGCAAGAACTGAAAGAACCTGAACACCGGGCGAGAGAGAGAGAGAGAGAGAGGGGGAAAGAGAGAGAAGGAGAGAGAGGGAGGGGATGAATGACTGCCGACAGACAGATGGAGAGAGAGACAGAGAGGGGGATGACAGGAGAGAGAGAGAGAGAGAGAGGAGCGAGCAGCCGGCTGGATGGCTGTAATCCCATTATTGTGAACGACACATTGTTCTGTCAGAGAGAGGGCGAGAGACATTCAGGCTCAGAGAGAGAGAGAGAGAGGGGGCGAGAGAGAGAGAGTCCCAATGGGAATAGAGGGGGCGTGGCTTCGCTTCACACAGAGAGATGTGGGTGGGGTCAGAGTCATTAATATTTAATCACTGGTTTGAGGCGTGAAGTTAGAGACACAGAGAGAGACAGAGAGAGAGAGAGAGAGGGTAGTAAATGTGTATTTGATGGTTCCATCTGGAGGACACCACACCCCTCCAACGCTCCGCTCTGTAAAACAGGCGTGTGTTTTACTGAAGGTGAATCGAGCTGAAACGAGTCAAACAACCACCAATGAGTGAGTGTTCAAGAACTTGACACATGAGACATGAGACATGAGTCATGTCACATGAGACATGAGTCATGAGACATGACACATGACACATGAGACATGACACATGAGTCATGACACATGAGACATGAGTCATGATACATGACACATGAGACATGAGACATGAGTCATGAGACATGACACATGAGACATGAGACATGACACATGAGTCATGAGACATGAGTCATGATACATGACACATGAGACATGAGACATGAGTCATGAGACATGAGACATGACACATGAGACATGACACATGAGACGCACAGACATACACATGACACATGAACACTGTCATGAGACATGACAGTCATGACATGACACATGAGACATGAGACGCAGCAGGAGACATGCCCCGCCAACACATGACGCAGACATGAGACATGACACATGAGACATGACACATGAGACATGACACATGACACATGAGACATGAGTCATGAGACATAATGACGCAGGACATGGCTATGACACATGACACATGAGACATGATCATGAGACATGACATGAGACATGACACATGAGACATGACACATAACGACACATGAACATGAACGCAACATGACACATGAGACATGAAACATGACACAGCATGACATGAGACATGACACATGACACATGAGACATGAGATATGACATATGAGATATGACATGATATGAGACATGACATGAGATATGACACATGAGACATGAGACATGAGATATGACATGAGATGACACATGAGACAGGACATATGACACATGAGACATGACATGACATGAGACATATTATGAGTTTATGAGATGACACATGAGGCATGATACATGAGACATGAGACATGGAGACATGTATACATGGACATATGAGACATGAGACATGACATGAGACACAGACACATGAGACATGACACAGACATGACACATGAGACATGAGACATGCGAGAACGCAACCCCGCATGACACATGACACATGAGACATGGCACATGAGACATGGGACATGAGACATGGCACATGACGCATAGACATGAGACATATGACACATGACACATGAGACATGACACATGAGAGGACATGACACGCTAGGGAACACTAGTGCATGAACATGACACACTTGACACATGAGACATGAGACTGACAGAGGACATATTTACATGAAGACATGACACGCAGCACATGACACATGACACATGACACATGAGCAACACATAAGACATGGACACGCAGACGCGACACATGATACATGATACATGAGCATGAGGACGCATTAGACGCGTGACGCGACACATGAGCCCACGGAACATGAGACGCGACACATGACATGGGACACGGCCCCGCAGACACGCACGACACATGAGACATGAGACAGCCAATGACACGCATGGACACACTAACATGAGACATAGACACGAACGCGTAACACATGAGAATACGCGGCATGAGACATACCACGCGACACATGACACGCAACCGTTTAAGACATGATACATAATACATTATGAACATGACACATAATACGCAATACATGAGACGCATGATACATGCAGACATGAGACGCAACATGCGACGACATGACACATGGACATGACACGCAACACATAGAGACATGACACGCAATCCCATAAAGAGATTTTGAACGCATGAGACCTGTGAACACATAGACACATGAAGACGCGAACGCAACACATGAGACGCAACACATGAATCGCGTAACATGAGACCAGACATAGAAACGCTTAACACATGAGACATGACGCAAGACGCTTATGACACATGATACGCATGATACATAGAGACGCAACATGAGACATGACACATGACACATGAACGCCGGCTTATGAGACGCAACACATGAAGACATAACACATGACACATATTTTGCGTATATTATGAGACATAGACGACACATAGAGACATGACACGCAACCACATGAGAACATGCAAGACATGACAAGTCATGAGACATGACTTATGAACGCAAGCACATGAGACATGAACATGCACACATGCAACATAAGACATAAACTTGAGACATGACTTACATAAGACATGACGCAGAGTCATGAAGACATACGTCATAGTTACCCCACATGAGACATGACCCCACATGATACATGGCTTGCAAGACATGACACATGAGTCATGAGACACCTTATGACAGACATGAGACATAAGACCCACATGAGAGACATAGAGACATGAGACATAATACACATAGAGACATGACGCGGACATGAGTCATGAGACGCTTGAACATGATGGAACATGACACATGACACATGACACATAACACAGACATGATACATAGAGACATGAGACATGAGATACATGACACATGAGACATAGTCGCGGCTTACATGGACAGTCATGACACATGTGAGAACGACACATGAGACATGAGACATGACACATGAGTCATGACACATAGAGACATGAGCACATAGAGTCAGGCAACACATGAACACATGACACATGCCAGAGACATAGAGACATGACATGAGACATGAGACATGACACATGAACACATTAGAGACATGAGACAGAGTCATGACAACCCCATAGGAGACATATGAACATAAGTCATGACCACATGACACATGAGACATGACATGATGACATGACACATGACATGGGACATGACCCCTGGACATGATGATCATGAGACATGGATTTTAAAAATCACTCTGTCACCGTGTTTGCCAGCCCTCCACGGCGCTCTGGGCCATTTGGCAACATGGTGTCCTGCAATGCTCATGTTATTGTTGTCCATGTCCGAACTCTGGGTGAATCCTCACAGCTCCTCCACCAGAGGCTGCTGTGGGTGGTATAATAATCCCACTGTGTGCCCCAGTGCATGATGGGAAGCAGCTGCTAAATATGAACATACAACTGCGGAAACACAGTGGAAGCTCAAATAAAATACCTGCTGTCACATAAACACAAGTCTGTGGATCAATGCTGCCGATCGGCTCCGATCAGAGGGAGACTCTGCAACTTCCTCCTGGTGTTCTGCCTCCTGATTGGTTCACAGCTGACGGGTCACAGTGAGAATCATAAACTGTTCAGGTCGTCATGGTAACCATAAAGTGTGTGTGTGTCTGTGTGTGTTTGTGTGTGTGTCCGTGACCTCATGTGAAATACATTCATGTATTCATTTGTGTGTGTGTGTGTGTGTGTGTGTGTGTGTGGGTGGGTGTGATTAATATTGCATGAGGATCCTGATGGAAGATGGACAAACACTTCCAGCTGAGCTCTAACACAAACACACACACACAAACACACACACTCACACACACACACACACACACAAAGAAAAAACACTGCCGGCCAGAGGTCCTAGAGTGTGAGTGTGTGTTCGTGTGTGTGTGAGTGAGTGTGTGTTCGTGTGTGTGTGTGTGAGTGTGTGAGTGTGTGAGTGTGAGTGTGTGTTCGTGTGTGTGTGTGAGTGAGTGTTCGTGTGTGTGTTTGTGTGTGTGTGTGAGTGTGTGTTTGTGTGTGTGTGTGAGTGTGTGTTCGTGTGTGTGTGAGTGAGTGTGTGTTCGTGTGTGTGTGTGAGTGTGTGTCGTGTGTGTGTGGTGTGTCGTGTGTGTGGTGTGTGTTTGTGTGTGTGTGTGAGTGGTGTTCATGTGTGTTTGTGTGTGTGTGAGTGTGTTTGTGTTTTGATTTGGATTAAAATGTTTTCCTTGGTTAAATTTTTTTTGTTTGTAGTAAAATTTTTGTTGTGTGTTTGGGGGTGGGGAGTGTGTGTTTTTGGGTTTGTTAAAAATTTTTCCTGTTTTGGGGATGAGGGGGGTTGTGAGTAGGGTTCCCTGGTTTGAGGTTGGTGGGGGGGTTGTTTAGAAAGGGCAAAAAATTTCAAATTATTTTAAAAACTTTCAAAAATTTAAAATTTTTTCAAATCAAAAAACCACCCAAACAACCCCCTTTTTCCCTTTATTTTAAAAAAATTAAAAAAATAAAATTCTATCCTGATCCAAAAATCCAAGATTTTTGGGGTGGGGGAGCAAAAATAAACAGTGAAGATTTGGGGGTTTAAATTAAATCCTTTTTTTATTTAAAAAAAATTTTACCCTAAAGGGCTGTTTTATAAATACTACCTCTAGGGGTTTAGCCCCTAAACCAGGGGTTAAACCCAAATTTTTCCCAAAAGGTTTGTATTTCAAATAAAAAAATTTAACCCCCCCTTTTGTTTCCCCTTTTTAACCCCGGTTTTGGGGTTTACCCGGCCCCAAAAAATTTGAAAAAAAAATGGAAAAAAATTAAAAAAAAACAATAATCCAATAAAATGAAAAAGGAATTGACAAAACCCAAAAGAGAAACCCCTTGCGGGAACCAATCACCCCAAACAAATAAACCGGGGAGGGGAAAATAAAAAAGGGAAATCCCCATAAACAGACCTTTTAAATTTTTTTAAAAAAATTTACAACTTAAACCCCTTTTAAAAACAATAAAACTAAAAATTTTGTTGTAAACAGAAAATAAATACCCCCAAAAACAATTTCTTCCCCCATTTCAGAATAAAAAATTTAAATCCCTTTTCCCTGGTCAAACCCTGGAAAAAAAAGGAATATCACCCCCCAACCCCCTGAAACAGAGCAACTACAACTCACCCTGAAACAGAGCAATGACAACTAACCCTGAAACAGAGCAACTACAACTAACCCTGAAACAGAGCAACTACAACTCACCCTAAAACAGAGCAACTACAACTCACCCTAAAACAGAGCAACTACAACTCACCCTAAAACAGAGCAACTACAACTAACCCTGAAACAGAGCAATGGTTAACCAATTGAAACATCAGAGCAATGACACCCAACCTTAAACAGAGCAACTACAACTAACCCTGAAACAGAGCAACTACAACTCCACCTGAAACAGAGCAAGAAATCATTCCAAACATGTCCACCCTAAAACAGAGTGTCCACAACTCACCTGAAACAGAGTTAAATTCACAACTGAAACAGAGCAATGACAACTAACCCTAAAACAGAGCAACTACAACTAACCCTGAAACAGAGCAACTACAACTCACCCTGAAACAGAGCAACTACAACTCAATTCAAACAGAGCAACTCATAACTCACCCTAAATATAAACAATCACCCCAAAACAGAGCAAATACAATCATCTAAACAGAGCAACTACAACTAACCCTGAAACAGAGCAACTAATAACTCACCTTAAAACAGAGTAACCATAATCACACCTAAACAGAGAGTAACTATAATTAACTGAAACAGAGCAACTACAACTCACCCTAAAACAGAGCAACTACAACTCACCCTGAAACAGAGCAACTACAACTCACCCTGAAACAGAGCAATGACAACTAACCCTAAATAGAGCACCAACCAACCCTGAAACAGAGCAACTATAACTCACA
>NC_079396.1:28956910-28991910 GCF_029220125.1 Pseudoliparis swirei
TTAAGTCAACTCCTTATTATCAGGCTGCTTTATAAGTCTCTTAGGTCAACTCCTTATTATCAGGCTGCTCTATAAGTCTCTTAAGTCAACTCCTTATTATCAGGCTGCTCTATAAGTCTCTTAGGTCAACTCCTTATTATCAGGCTGCTCTATAAGTCTCTTAGGTCAACTCCTTATTATCAGGCTGCTCTATAAGTCTCTTAAGTCAACTCCTTATTATCAGGCTGCTCTATAAGTCTCTTAGGTCAACTCCTTATTATCAGGCTGCTCTATAAGTCTCTTAGGTCAACTCCTTATTATCAGGCTGCTCTATAAGTCTCTTAAGTCAACTCCTTATTATCAGGCTGCTCTATAAGTCTCTTAGGTCAACTCCTTATTATCAGGCTGCTCTATAAGTCTCTTAGGTCAACTCCTTATTATCAGGCTGCTCTATAAGTCTCTTAGGTCAACTCCTTATTATCAGGCTGCTCTATAAGTCTCTTAGGTCAACTCCTTATTATCAGGCTGCTCTATAAGTCTCTTAGGTCAACTCCTTATTATCAGGCTGCTCTATAAGTCTCTTAGGTCAACTCCTTATTATCAGGCTGCTCTATAAGTCTCTTAGGTCAACTCCTTATTATCAGGCTGCTCTATAAGTCTCTTAGGTCAACTCCTTATTATCAGGCTGCTCTATAAGTCTCTTAGGTCAACTCCTTATTATCAGGCTGCTCTATAAGTCTCTTAGGTCAACTCCTTATTATCAGGCTGCTCTATAAGTCTCTTAAGTCAACTCCTTATTATCAGGCTGCTCTATAAGTCTCTTAGGTCAACTCCTTATTATCAGGCTGCTCTATAAGTCTCTTAAGTCAACTCCTTATTATCAGGCTGCTCTATAAGTCTCTTAAGTCAACTCCTTATTATCAGGCTGCTCTATAAGTCTCTTAGGTCAACTCCTTATTATCAGGCTGCTCTATAAGTCTCTTAGGTCAACTCCTTATTATCAGGCTGCTCTATAAGTCTCTTAGGTCAACTCCTTATTATCAGGCTGCTCTATAAGTCTCTTAGGTCAACTCCTTATTATCAGGCTGCTCTATAAGTCTCTTAGGTCAACTCCTTATTATCAGGCTGCTCTATAAGTCTCTTAAGTCAACTCCTTATTATCAGGCTGCTCTATAAGTCTCTTAGGTCAACTCCTTATTATCAGGCTGCTCTATAAGTCTCTTAGGTCAACTCCTTATTATCAGGCTGCTCTATAAGTCTTTAAGGTCAACTCCTTATTATCAGGCTGCTCTATAAGTCTCTTAGGTCAACTCCTTATTATCAGGCTGCTCTATAAGTCTCTTAGGTCAACTCCTTATTATCAGGCTGCTCTATAAGTCTCTTAGGTCAACTCCTTATTATCAGGCTGCTCTATAAGTCTCTTAGGTCAACTCCTTATTATCAGGCTGCTCTATAAGTCTCTTAGGTCAACTCCTTATTATCAGGCTGCTCTATAAGTCTCTTAGGTCAACTCCTTATTATCAGGCTGCTCTATAAGTCTCTTAGGTCAACTCCTTATTATCAGGCTGCTCTATAAGTCTCTTAGGTCAACTCCTTATTATCAGGCTGCTCTATAAGTCTCTTCGGCCAACTCCTTATTATCAGGATGCTCTATAAGTCTCTTAGGTCAACTCCTTATTATCAGGCTGCTCTATAAGTCTCTTAAGTCAACTCCTTATTATCAGGCTGCTCTATAAGTCTCTTAGGTCAACTCCTTATTATCAGGCTGCTCTATAAGTCTCTTAAGTCAACTCCTTATTATCAGGCTGCTCTATAAGTCTCTTAGGTCAACTCCTTATTATCAGGCTGCTCTATAAGTCTCTTAAGTCAACTCCTTATTATCAGGCTGCTCTATAAGTCTCTTAGGTCAACTCCTTATTATCAGGCTGCTCTATAAGTCTCTTAGGTCAACTCCTTATTATCAGGCTGCTCTATAAGTCTCTTAGGTCAACTCCTTATTATCAGGCTGCTCTATAAGTCTCTTAGGTCAACTCCTTATTATCAGGCTGCTCTATAAGTCTCTTAGGTCAACTCCTTATTATCAGGCTGCTCTATAAGTCTCTTAGGTCAACTCCTTATTATCAGGCTGCTCTATAAGTCTCTTAGGTCAACTCCTTATTATCAGGCTGCTCTATAAGTCTCTTAGGTCAACTCCTTATTATCAGGCTGCTCTATAAGTCTCTTAGGTCAACTCCTTATTATCAGGCTGCTCTATAAGTCTCTTAGGTCAACTCCTTATTATCAGGCTGCTCTATAAGTCTCTTAGGTCAACTCCTTATTATCAGGCTGCTCTATAAGTCTCTTAGGTCAACTCCTTATTATCAGGCTGCTCTATAAGTCTCTTAAGTCAACTCCTTATTATCAGGCTGCTCTATAAGTCTCTTAGGTCAACTCCTTATTATCAGGCTGCTCTATAAGTCTCTTAGGTCAACTCCTTATTATCAGGCTGCTCTATAAGTCTCAGGTCAACTCCTTATTATCAGGCTGCTCTATAAGTCTCTTAGGTCAACTCCTTATTATCAGGCTGCTCTATAAGTCTCTTAGGTCAACTCCTTATTATCAGGCTGCTCTATAAGTCTCTTAGGTCAACTCCTTATTATCAGGCTGCTCTATAAGTCTCTTAGGTCAACTCCTTATTATCAGGCTGCTCTATAAGTCTCTTAGGTCAACTCCTTATTATCAGGCTGCTCTATAAGTCTCTTAGGTCAACTCCTTATTATCAGGCTGCTCTATAAGTCTCTTAGGTCAACTCCTTATTATCAGGCTGCCCTATAAGTCTCTTAGGTCAACTCCTTATTATCAGGCTGCTCTATAAGTCTCTTAGGTCAACTCCTTATTATCAGGCTGCTCTATAAGTCTCTTAGGTCAACTCCTTATTATCAGGCTGCTCTATAAGTCTCTTAGGTCAACTCCTTATTATCAGGCTGCTCTATAAGTCTCTTAGGTCAACTCCTTATTATCAGGCTGCCCTATAAGTCTCTTAATTCAATTCAATTCAATTCAGTTTATTTGTATAGCCCAATTTCACAAATTACAAATTTGTCTCGGAGTGCTTTACAATCTGTACACATAGACATCCCTGCCCCAAAACCTCACATCGGACCAGGAAAAACTCCCAAATAACCCTTCAGGGGGAAAAAAAGGGAAGAAACCTGGAGGAGAGCAACAGAGGAGGATCCCTCTCCTAGGATGGACAGATGCAATAGATGTAATGTGTACAGAAGGACAGATTTAGAGTTAAAATACATTCAATGAATATGACAGAGTGTATGAATAGTTCATAGTAGGCATATTCCACGATGGAGACCTCCACGATCCATCAGGCAGATGGCGGTGGGGAGGAGGAGGGCGGAGTCTCAACAGGACAGTGGCGTAGTCATGAGCAGGAATTCCACGACCCAGACGATCCATCAGGCAGATAGATCTATGCCGTCTCATAGGGTCCGATGACCCCATGAGACGTAAAGTCAAAAGGACTTCGGGAGAAAGCAGAGTTAGTAACGTGATTGAGAGATGAAAATTCATCCTTAAGGAGAGAAAAAGAGGAGATAGGTACTCAGTGCATCCTAAAACGTCCCCGGCAGCTATAAGCCTATAGCAGCATATCAAGGGGCTGGACCAGGTGAACCTGATTCAGCCCTAACTATAAGCTCTGTCAAAGAGGAAGGTCTTAAGTCTACTCTTAAACGAGGTGACTGTGTCTGCCTCCCGGACTGAAATTGGAAGCTGGTTCCATAAAAGAGGAGCTTGATAACTAAAGGCTCTGGCTCCCATTCTACTTTTTAAGACTCTAGGAACTACAAGTAGTCCCGCATTTAGTGAGCGTAGCTCTCTAGTGGGGCAATATGGTGCGACAAGCTCCTTAAGATATGATGGAGCATCACCAATCAAGGCTTTGTAGGTTAAGAGAAGAATTTTAAAAGTGATTCTTGATTTTACTGGGAGCCAGTGCAGAGCAGCTAGTGCAGGAGTGATGTGATCTCTTTTCTTAGTTTTAGTGAGAACACGAGCTGCAGCATTCTGGATCAACTGGAGGGACCTAAGAGATTTATTAGAGCAGCCTGCTAATAAGGAGTTGCAGTAATCCAGTCTGCAAGTTACGAACGCGTGAACCAATTTTTCTGCATCTTTTGAGACAAGATGTGCCTGATTTTTGAAATATTACGTAGATGAAAGAATGCAGTCCTTGAGATTTGCTTTACGTGGGAGTTAAAGGACAAGTCGATCAAAGATAACGCCAAGATTCTTTACAGTGGTGTTGGATGCCAGGGCAATGCCGTCTACAGAATCCACATCACCAGATAATTGATCTCTGAGGTGCTCAGGGCCGATTAAAATTACTTCGGTTTTGTCTGAGTTTAACATCAAGAAGTTGCAGGTCATCCATGTTTTTATGTCTTTAAGACATGCTTGAATTTTACAGAGTTGGTTACTCTCCTCTGGTTTTATCGATAAATATAGTTGAGTGTCATCTGCATAACAATGAAAGTTTATGGAGTGTTTCCTGATAATATTGCCCAAAGGAAGCATGTATAAGGTAAATGAAATTGGTCCAAGCACAGAACCTTGTGGAACTCCGTGATTAACGTTGGTGGTTATCGAGGCGTCATCGTTTACAAATACAAACTGAGATCGATCTGATAAATAGGATTTAAACCAAATTAGTGCCGTGCCTGAAATGCCAATCGACTGCTCCAGTCTCTGTAACAGGATGTCATGGTCAATGGTGTCGAATGCAGCACTAAGGTCTAACAAGACCAGGACAGAGAGGAGTCCTTTATCTGCTGCCATTAAGAGGTCATTTGTAATTTTCACCAGTGCCGTCTCGGTGCTGTGGTGTTTTCTAAATCCTGATTGAAATTTCTCAAATAAACTATTATGATGTAGAAAGTCGAATAACTGATTTGCGACCACTTTCTCAAGGATCTTGGAGAGGAAGGAGGTTAGAGATCGGTCTGTAGTTAGCCAATACCTCTGGATCCAGAGTGGGCTTCTTCAGGAGAGGTTTAATAACAGCCACCTTGAAGGAGTGTGGTACGTGGCCTGTTAGCAGAGACACATTGATAATATCTAATAGAGAGCCGCCAATTAAAGGCAAAACGTCTTTAAGCAGCCTCGTGGGATGGGGTCCAAGAGACAGGTAGACGTGTTCAAGTAGAAACCGTTGAAAATAATTGGTCACGGTTGATAGGAGAAAATCCTCCAAATATACACCAGGGCATACAGCGGTTTCCAAGGCCATTCCACTTGAGGACAGATTGGCACTGGTTATGGGCAAGAGAATATTAATCTTGTCCCTAATAGTTAAAATCTTTCATTAAAGAAGTTCATAAAGTCATTACCACTGAGGTTTATAGGAATGCTCGGCCACAGAGCTGTGACTCTCTGTCAGCCTGGCTACAGTGCTGAAGAGAAACCTGGGGTTGTTTTATTTTTCTATTATTGATGAGTAATAGGCTGCTCTGGCATTACGGAGGGCCTTCTTATATGTTTTAAGACTATCTCGCCAAACTAAGCGGGATTCTTCGAGATTAGTTGAACGCCATATGCGTTCAAGCTTTCGTGACGCTTGCTTCAGTTTGCGGGTCTGTGGGTTATACCAGGGAGCAAACCTCCTCTTCCTCACTGTCTTCTTCTTCAGAGGTGCTATCGAGTCCAGTGTCATTCTCAGAGAGCCTATGGCACTGTCAACAAGATGATCAATCTGGGACGGACTAAAGTTAGACCAGGAGTCCTCTGTTATATTGAGACGTGGTATCGAATCAAATACAGAAGGAATCGCTTCTTTCAATTTAGCTACAGCACTATCAGTTAGACATCTAGTGTAGAAACTTTTGACTAACGGAGTACACTCCGGTAGTATAAATTCAAAAGTTATGAGGTTGTGGTCTGACAGAAGAGGATTCTGTGGGAAGACGTTCAAATGCTCAATGTCAACGCCATAAGTAAGAACAAGATCAAGCGTGGCCAAAGCTGTGAGTGGGTTTCTGTACTCTCTGACAGAAGCCAATCGAGTCCAACAAGGAGATGAATGCAGCACTAAGGCAATCATTATCAACATCCACATGGATATTAAAATCTCCAACAATAATAACTTTATCGGTTTTAAGAACCAAACTTGATATAAATTCTGAGAATTCAGATATAAACTCTGAATATGGACCTGGTGGCCGGTACAGAATCACAAATCGAATTGGCTGTAGTGTTTTCCAGGTTGGATGTGAAAGACTAAGAACAAGGCTTTCAAATGAGGTGTAGTGTAATTTTGGTTGAGGATTAATTAATAGGCTCGATTCAAAGATGGCTGCTACTCCACCTCCTCGACCGGTGCCTCGAGGAATGTGAGTATTAATATGACTTGGAGGAGTCGATTCATTCAGGCAGACATATTCTTCATGGCTCAGCCAGGTTTCAGTTAGGCAACATAAATCAATGTGATTATCTGATATTAAATCATTCAGTAACACAGCTTTAGATGACAGAGATCGAATATTTAGGAGACCACATTTAATAGACCTATTTTGTTGCACTGCTGAAATAATTGTGTTAACTTGTATAAGGTTATTGTGTACGACTCCTCTTCTGCTTACTTTTGATTTATTTAATTGAAGTGGCCGTGGGACAGACACAGTCTCTACTCTAAAGTCATGGGTGGGTAACTGCTCGAATGGAAGAGCAGAGAAGGGTGTTAAACTACAACTCTGCTCCCGGTTCCTGATCTGAACCCTGGGTTGTCATAGATTAAGTCCGATGAGCAACTTGGTCATATTCGCAGAAATGAGACGCCTCCGTCCAACGTGGGATGAATGCCGCTCTCCTCATCAGATCAGGCTTTCCCAGAAAGTCTTCCAGTTGTCTACGAGCCCACATTATTCGCTGGGCACCACCTCGACAGCCAGCGGTTGAAAGACTACATTCGCCATACAATTCGTCTGTCTGCAAATTTGGGAGAGGGCCAGAGAAAATTACGGTGTCCGACAACGTCTTGGCATAAGCACACACCGATTCCACATTAATTTTAGTGAGTTCCGGCGGCGGGCTCGGCGTCATTACCACCGGCGTGTATTACAATCTGACTGTATCTCCGCTTATCCTTAGCCAGCAGCTTCTCACAAGTCTCCACGTCGCCCGCTCTGGCCCCGGGAGGCACACGACTCTGGTCCTTGGCTTCGCTATTTTCACGCTCCTGACTATAGAGCTCCCGATAACCAGGGTGTGTTCCTCAGCGGGTGTGTCGCTGAGCAGGGAAAACTGGTTGCAAACGTGAAGTGGTTGGTGCACAGCGGGCTTCTGTGTAGACTTACGACTCCTGCGAACAGTTACCCAACCATCCGGCTGCACGGTTACCGCCGGGGCACAGCTAACAGCTGACTGTAGCTCCGCCGACTACGGGAGAGGGCGGGCTAACTAGCATAGCTGTCTGAGCTTCGATAGCGCGGAGCCGTGCATCTAACCCACTTAGACCTGCCTCCAACCTAGCAAATAAACTACACTTGTTGCATGTATCGTTATCATTAAGGGAGGCAGGGGGATAACTATACATGAGACACACTGAGCAAGAGGGAGCGGGAGGGAGAGAAGAAGAAGTCATGCTCGCTGTTGAGCTGGCAACCAGAGCTTACCGGAAGAGTGAGATGATGCGTTCAACTCCTTATGATCAGGCTGCTCTATAAGTCTCTTAGGTCAACTCCTTATGATCAGGCTGCTCTATAAGTCTCTTAGGTCAACTCCTTATTATCAGGCTGCTCTATAAGTCTCTTAGGTCAACTCCTTATTATCAGGCTGCTCTATAAGTCTCTTAGGTCAACTCCTTATTATCAGGCTGCTCTATAAGTCTCTTAGGTCAACTCCTTATTATCAGGCTGCTCTATAAGTCTCTTATGTCAACTCCTTATGATCAGGCTGCTCTATAAGTCTCTTAGGTCAACTCCTTATTATCAGGCTGCTCTATAAGTCTCTTAGGTCAACTCCTTATTATCAGGCTGCTCTATAAGTCTCTGAAGTCAACTCCTTATTATCAGGCTGCTCTATAAGTCTCTTAAGTCAACTCCTTATTATCAGGCTGCTCTATAAGTCTCTTAGGTCAACTCCTTATTATCAGGCTGCTCTATAAGTCTCTTAACCTACGCCAGGATCCTGTTTGTGGACTTCAGCTCTGCTTTCAACACCATCATCCCGTCCCTGCTGCAGGACAAGCTCTCCCAGCTGCACGTGCCCGACTCCACCTGCAGGTGGATCACAGACTTCCTGACCGACAGGAAGCAGCACGTGAGGCTGGGGAAACACGTCTCAGGCTCCCGGACCACCAGGTTCCCCCCAAGGCTGTGTTCTTTCCCCTCTGCTGTTCTCCCTGTACACCAACAGCTGCACCTCCAGTCACCAGTCCGTCAAGCTCCTGAAGTTTGCGGATGACACCACCCTCATTGGGCTCATCTCTGGTGGGGACGAGACCGCCTACAGGTGGGAGACGGACCACCTGGTGACCTGGTGCAGCCAGAACAACCTGGAGCTCAACGCTCTAAAGACAGTGGAGATGGTTGTGGATTTCAGGAGGAATGCAGCCCCACCCGCCCCTCTCATCCTGTGTGACTCCCCCGTCGACGCTGTGGAGTCCTACCGCTTCCTGGGCTCCATCATCACCCAGGACCTCAAGTGGGAGCTGAACATCGGCTCCATCACCAAGAAGGCCCAGCAGAGGATGTTCTTCCTGAGGCAGCTGAGGAAATTCAACCTGCCAGGGAAGATGATGGTACAGTTCTACACGGCCATCGTTGAGTCCATCATCTGCTCCTCCATCACCGTCTGGCACCCTGCAGCCACAGCCAAAGACAAGCGCAGGCTGCAGAGCATCATCCGCTCGGCCGAGAGGGTTATCGGCTGCAATCTGCCTTCCCTCCAGGTCCTGTTCACTTCCAGGTCACTGAAGCGGGCCAGAAAGATTGTCGCTGACCCCTCCCACCCTGGACACTCCCTGTTCGAGTCCCTCCCCTCTGGGAGGAGGCTGCGGTCCATCAGGACAAAGACCTCCCGCCACACCAAAAGCTTTTTCCCGTCGGCAGTCGGGCTCATCAATGGAACCCGGACTGACTGACTGTCACCCCCAGGACTACCACCTCTTCTTCCACCTTCCTCTCTCCTCCTTCTTCCCGCTCCTTCCTCTTCCTCCTCCTCCCTCTTCCTCCCACTCCTCCTCCCTCCTCCTTCTTCTTCCCTCCTCCACACACGTCACTTTAACATGCACTTTAACTTGAGACCTCCTCCACACACATGCCACTTTATTTACATGCACTTTAATTAAACACTTAATCACACGCCACGCGTAACATACACTTTTAACTAAAACACACCACTTGAAGCACACACCCAAACACTTTCACATTATTTGTTGTCTTTCTGTCGTGTTGATTGTTGTTTGTTTGTCATGTCCAAATGTTGCACCTTCCACCAAAAAAAATTCCTCGTTTGTGTAAACATTCCTGGCAATAAAACTGTTTCTGATTCTGATTCTGATTCTGATTCTGATTAAGTCAACTCCTTATTATCAGGCTGCTCTATAAGTCTCTTAGGTCAACTCCTTATTATCAGGCTGCTCTATAAGTCTCTTAAGTCAACTCCTTATTATCAGTCTGCTCTATACGTCTCTTAGGTCAACTCCTTATTATCAGGCTGCTCTATAAGTCTCTTAGGTCAACTCCTTATTATCAGGCTGCTCTATAAGTCTCTTAGGTCAACTCCTTATTATCAGGCTGCTCTATAAGTCTCTTAGGTCAACTCCTTATTATCAGGCTGCTCTATAAGTCTCTTAGGTCCCTCCAGTTGATCCAGAATGCTGCAGCTCGTGTTCTCACTAAACTAAGAAAAGAGATCACATCACTCCTGCACTAGCTGCTCTGCACTGGCTCCCAGTAAAATCAAGAATCACTTTTTAAATTCTTCTCTTAACCTACAAAGCCTTGATTGGTGATGCACCATCATATCTTAAGGAGCTTGTAGTACCATATTGCCCCACTAGAGATGTAGAAGCCATAATATGATTTGTGTTTACCTGTCTGTTTGTTTTGGTCACGTTTTGATGACGCAATGTCAGTAGGCGTGACATTATAAATGGCCGGCACCTGAGTGCCGGCAGGTTTTTTGTTTGAGAGAGCGGAAGGGAAATTGTTTTTAACCGCAACGCATGCAACGCACGCAACGAGCCGCACCTCACCGCAACGCACGCAACGCACGCAACGAGCCGCACCTCACCGCAATGCACGGATCGCAACGCACGCAACGCATTTAGAGTTAAGACGGTTTATTTTCTGTTAAAGAGTTTTACTTTATTTTCTGTGCTACAATAAAAATCATTGAAAGTGACACTACGAATAATCAGCGCGTTAATTCTACCGACCGCCTCTACAATAAGTTAAAAACAACCCATCTGAACGCCACAAAGAACGCCAGCAACGTGGATCTGAGTGAAGCCCGGAGTCGCTGTCGCTTCGGATTCATCTGGACTGCAGCCAGAATCTGATCTCACCGGTACCGTGAGTAACGAGCGGACGCGCCGTCTTCTGAACCTGGTTACGATCAATCATTAAAACGGAGAAAGGAAATGAAGGAAGTGTTTGATGAGCAGACAAATGAATCCATAAATTGTCTATAAATTACGGAATCAACCAACCTATAGGTCGCAGGACACCGCGGATCAATATCGCTGCACGGAAACAAAGCGCGGACATGCGCACGAACGAATATAAATAAATAAATTAGCCACAGAATACTAACGAATATTCCAACAAAAACAGTCGGACTTACTTGGAAAAAACCTGCACACACGAAAATTAAAGGCTGAGAACGAAAAGTGCAATAATGGCGGAAGGATCTGCATCGGGACTCACTGAAGCCGATAATATTGAGATGGACGCGGCGCAACAAAAGAAAGCATTTAAATCACTCAGCGCGACACGGAGAGGGAAACTCTCACACTGCACACGGAAAATGAATGAAATAAAAACAATGATGAGAGAGTGTGCTGATGTTGATAATGTGAATAAAGCTGCAAATGAATTTGTAAAACTGCTGGATGAATTTAAAGAGTCTCATCATTCTGTTCAGTTATTGCTGAGTGAGGATGTGAGAACAAATGAAAACTTGGACTGGTTAGACCCCAAAATGGCGGATTATGAAGCGTTTATGTCTGAGGTGGATCGATGGTTAAAACTTCAGCCTGACCCACAAAGTCTTGTTGATGCTGGGGACAGCGTCTCACAGACCAGCTCAAGGAGCTCTAAAGGTTCTAAAGTTTCCAAAGGTTCCAGATCTTCTTCAGTGCTTTCAGCACGAATGAAGGTAGCAGCAGACAAAGCTGCTCTGCAGGCCAGAGCTGAAGCTCTGAAAAAGAAACATGAACTGGAAACGAAGAAGCATCAGCTGAATTTAAGAATGGAATCCCTGGACCTGGAAGCAGATCTTGCAGCAGCTGATGCAAGGCTAAAGGCCCTCGAGGAATTTGAGCGTGGAGCCTCAGAATCTGGAAAAGAAACTGAAGACCGGAGATATGCATCTGCCAAAGTGGAAGAAAGTCTAACACGACTGGAGTTTGCACGGATAGGAACCATACCTAAAACCCCCTTACAAAGAATGATGGACACTGAGCACCGACCAATAACTGAGCAACCAGCGAGGGCTCCGACAAACCCTCCCACACGTAGAGCTGTGCTTTCTGATGGACCACCCAGACGAGGAGAATCCACTCCCAGACGTGAAATAGCTCAGAGCATCGATCTCACCAACATCATACAGAGACAGACGGACTGGACGGACCTGCTCGTGATACAGCAGAAAGAATCTAAACTGCCAAGAAGGGAAGTGTTGGTGTTTGACGGCGATCCTCTAACTTTCAGGCCATTCATGAAGGCTTTTGAGCACAACATCGAGGACAAGACCAAGAGCAACGAGGATCGACTGTACTTCCTGGAGCAGTATACGGTTGGACAGCCGAAGGAACTCGTCCAAAGCTGCTTTCACATGAACGCCACCACTGGTTACCAGGAAGCAAAGCGCCTACTTAAATATCACTTTGGCGATGAATTCAAAATCATATCTGCATACGTTGAAAAGGCCTTGAACTGGAACCAAATACGCACAGATGATGGAAAAGCACTTCATAGCTACGCCCTCTATCTGAGAGGCTGTGGTAATGCAGTTCAGGACCTACCATACATGTCAGAGCTGGACTCACCGTCCAACATGAAAAGACTTGTTTTCAAACTTCCATTTAAGCTTCGAGAGAAATGGAGATCTGCTGTATGTGACATCACTGAAAGAACACAGCAGAGACCTACGTTCCATGATCTGGTTCTGTTCATGGAAAGGCAGGTCAGAATCATTCAAGATCCCGTCTTCGGGGATCTACAGGACCCAGCCGGAAGCACGAGTGGGAGAATATCCAGACGAGACGTCCAGTATACGAGACCTAGCAGCAAGAAAAGCTTTGCTCCGACTGTTGTACCCAAGACAGAAACCTACCAGAACACTAAGGCACAGGAGAGGGCAGACAGGCCAGAGGGCATCCGGACAGCCATGGATGCTTTCGTCAAGCCTTGTGCTTTCTGTAAAGGAGATCATGTGATGGAAACATGTGAAAGAATTACAAAGATTCCCCATGAGGAGAAAGTCGAGCTGCTAAAGAAAAATGGACTCTGCTTTGCCTGCTTGATCAAAGGTCATATGAGTAAAGAATGCAAGAAACGTCTCACGTGTCGTTCCTGTGAGAAGAAACACCCCACTGTCTTGCATATAGAGAACTTTATTCCAGGAAACACCAAGCCAGCAGCTAAGCAGGTTCCAGACACCAGGAGCAACTACATGGCTAAAGTTTCATCGGCAGCACAAATTGCTATGGTGTCATCAGCAGCACACACAGGGGACAGAACCACAGACTACAAGCTAGCAGTGGTACCCGTCAAGATAAAGAGCCATAAAGGCAGCTGTCTGATAGAAACATATGCATTTCTAGACCCTGGAAGCACGGCCACCTTTGTCACCGAAAAACTGATGGAGCAGTTGTCTGTCAGAGGAAAGAAAACAGAGATCTTACTCCGAACAATGGGTCATGAAAAGCCTGTGAAGACCCATGTGATAAGAGGACTGGAAGTATGCAGCCTGGATGGCAACAGCTTCATAGGGCTTCCAGAAGTCTTCACACAAAAGGCCATTCCTGTCAGTCAAGAGAACATTCCGACGGAAATGGACATAAAAGGATGGTCTTACCTAAAGGAGGTCCACTTGAGGCCCATCAGGGCAGAAGTAGGCCTATTGATTGGTGCAAATGTCCCAAAGGCCCTGGAACCACAGAGTGATCAGTAGCCAAGGTGAGGGGCCCTACGCAGTCCTGACAAGCCTAGGCTGGACTATAAACGGACCTCTCTGCAGTACTGCACCTATGGATGAGCATGGTCGACCACAGATAACATCCAATAGAATATCAGTGGCCAAGCTGGAAGAGCTCCTTATACAACCAGGACTTCTCAGAGCTGGCCTACAATGAAAAACAAGAACACTCATTTGAAGACAAGAAATTCCTGCATGTGATGAACAGCTCAGTCAAAGGGAAAGGAGGCCACTATGAACTACGACTTCCGTTCCGTCAGGATAACATCAGCCTGCCAAACAACAGGAAGGTGGCGGAACAAAGAGTATTAGGCCTTGCCCGCAGATTCCAGAAAGACGAAGCCTTTCGGAAAGACTAACAGCTTCATGAGTGATGTCTTGAGGAAAGGGCATGCAGAAACAGTGCCCGAGGAACAACTCCCCCGGAAAGACGGAAGACTGTGGTACATTCCCCACCATGGTGTCTACCACAAAAGAAAGAAGACAATCCGGGTGGTGTTCGATTGTACCTCTTCATTCCAAGGAACCTCCCTAAATAGTGAGCTGCTGCAGGGTCCTGACCTTACGAACACCTTGCTGGGTGTTCTCCTCCGATTCCGACAGGAACCAGTAGCAGTGATGGGAGACATAGAAGGAATGTTCCATCAAGTAAGAATACCTAGAGATGATGTGGACTTCCTCAGATTCCTGTGGTGGCCAGATGGTGACACCAACCAACCGCTAGCAGAGTACCGGATGACGGTGCATCTCTTTGGAGCGGTCTCATCACCGAGCTGTGCCAAAGCACTGAAACGGACAGCTGACGATAATGAAGGAAAGTGTAGTCCTGAAGTCGTCAACACCATTCGTCACAACTTCTATGTAGACGACTGCCTCAAATCCGGCCCAAGCGAGAGCCAAGCAATCTGTCTGGTGAAGGAGCTCAGATCAGTCTGCACCACAGGTGGATTTAAACTCACCAAATGGACCAGTAACAGTCGAGCAGTCCTTGCCTCTGTTCCAGCGGAGGAGAGAGCAAAAGAGGTCAAAGATCTCGACCTCGACAAAGACAAACTGCCCATAGGAAGGACTCTTGGCATGCGATGGGACATTGAGTCCGACACATTCTTCTTCTCTATCACCCCGAAATAACCATCAGTGACCCGCAGAAGCATTTTGTCCGTGTTGAACTCGGTATACGATCCTCTTGGGTTCATAGCACCAGTCATGCTGACAGGGAAAGGAATACTGCAGGACCTGTGCAAGCTAAACTGTGGATGGGATGAATCGATACCAACAGCTTACACAGAGAGATGGAAAGAGTGGCTGAAAGACCTGAACCTGATTTCCAGCCTAAGAATCAAGAGATGCCTTAGGCCAACAGATTTCAAAGTTACTAGAGCACAGATACACCACTTCTGCGATGCAAGTGAGCGAGGTTACGGGACAGTGAGCTATTTGAAACTGACCAGTGACAAAGGACTAGCTCACATGGTGTTTGTGATCGGGAAGGCAAGAGTTGCACCTTTAAAGGTGGTGACAATTCCAAGGCTGGAGCTTGCCAGTGAAGTTCTCGCTGCTAGGATAGACAGGATGCTGAAGAGAGAGCTCGAGTCAACACTCGGAGACTCAGTGTTTTGGACCGACAGCACTGCCGTCTTAAAATACATCCAAAATGACGCCAGAAGGTTTCAAACCTACGTGGCTAACAGAGTGACCACTATTCGGGATCTGACAGACAAATCCCAATGGCGCCACATAAAGACAGGACTCAACCCCGCTGACAGTGCATCAAGAGGCATGAAAGCCGAGAAGTTCATCCAAGAGGGACACTGGCTGAGGGGTCCAAGTTTCCTGATGCAACCGGAAACAGACTGGCCAGTGCTCCAAGTACCACCCACACTGTCCGACGGTGACCCGGAGGTCAAAAAGGTGGCTCTGGTTTTCACAACAATTGCACTGCAGAATCAAAGTCCACTGACTCGTTTTATTGAGCACTTCTCGTCGTGGCACAAATTGATTCGATCATCAGCCTGGCTCTTAAAAATCAAAGAAACTCTGAGACAATTGAACTTAAAGAAAATGAGTAACTCAGGACCAACTGGGTCACAACTGTCTGTGGAGGATTTAGGCAAGGCCGAGCAAGCCCTAGTGTCCTATGTCCAACAACAATCCTTCCAAGATGAGGTGACCTCTCTCCAAAAGGGCTTACCCATAAAAAGAAACAGTAGGATCTATAGACTAGATCCCATCCTCCAGCACGGGATCCTGAGAGTTGGAGGCAGACTAAGTAAGTTGGCAATGCCAGAAGAAATCAAACATCCTGCCATTCTGCCAAAGGACAACCACCTGTCCAAGATACTCCTACACCACACCCACGCCTCGATGGGTCATTGCGGAAGAAATCAAATGATCGCAAAACTCAGAACAAAATACTGGATCCTTAGAGCAAATTCGGCCGCGAGAAGGATAACACGGGATTGTGTACTCTGCAGAAGATGGCATGGCACAACAATGACACAAAAAATGTCCGACCTACCTCTACACCGGATAACACCTGACTTGCCACCCTTTACCCATACTGGACTGGACTACTTTGGCCCCATAGAAGTCAAGCGTGGCCGCAGCAGAGTGAAAAGGTATGGAGCCTTGTTTACGTGCCTTGCATGCAGAGCCGTACACCTGGAGATGGCCTACTCAATGGATACAGACTCATGCATTTCTGCACTCCGACGAAAGTGACACTACGAATAATCAGCGCGTTAATTCTACCGACCGCCTCTACAAGAGAGCTACGCTCACTAAATGCGGGACTACTTGTAGTTCCTAGAGTCTTAAAAAGTAGAATGGGAGCCAGAGCCTTCAGTTATCAAGCTCCTCTTCTATGGAACCAGCTTCACCTTCAGTCCTGGAGGCTCCGCCCCCTCATGTAGACTGAAGACCTTCCTCTTTGACAGAGCTTATAGTTAGGGCTGAATCAGGTTCACCTGGTCCAGCCCCTGGAGACGCTGCTATAGGCTTATAGCTGCCGGGGGACGTTTAGGATGCACTGAGCACCTATCTCCTCTTTTCTCTCCTTAAGGATGAATTTTCATCTCTCAATCACACGTTACTAACTCTGCTTTCTCCCGAGTCCTTAGACTTCCGTCTCATGGGGTCATCGGACCCTATGAGACGGCATAGATCCTATCTGCTGATGGATCATCGAGGTCTGGGTCGTGGAATTCCTGCTCCTGACTACGCCACTGTCCTGTTGAGACTCCGCCCACTGTTGAGACTCCGCCCACTCCTCCTCCCCACCGCCATCTGCCTGATGGATCGTGGAGGTCTCCATCGTGGAATATGCCTACTATGAACTATTCATACACTCTGTCATATTCATTGAATGTATTTAAACTCTAATCTGTCCTTCTGGTCACATGACATCTATTGTTCTGTCCATCCTGGAGAGGGATCCTCCTCTGTTCTCTCCTCAAGGGTTCTGACCTTCTTCCCCCTGAAGGGTTATTTGGGAGTTGTTCCTGATCCGATGTGAGGTCAAAGGTCAAAGGTCAGGGATGTCTATATGTACAGATTGTAAAGCACTCCGAGACACATTTGTAATTTGTGAAATTGGGCTCTACAAATAAACTGAATTGAATTGTCTGTGTGTGTGTCTTTGTGTGTCTGTGTGTGTGTCTGTGTGTCTGTGTGTGTCTTTGTGTGTGTGTGTCTGTGTTAGTGTGTCTGTGTGTCTGTATGTGCGTTAGTGTGTGTGTATGTGTGTTAGTGTGTGTATGTGCGTTAGTGTGTATGTTCAAGAGATTCAAGATTCAAGATGATTTTATTTGTCACATACACACACAGGGTGTGCAGTGAAATGAAAGTGGCAATGCTCAGCAGGAATGTGCAAGGGCAACAAGTACACACTATTTACAATAAAAAACAACACAATATTTACAGTAAGTGTGTGTGTGTGTGTGTGTGTGCCTAAGAGGGGCAGTTGTGTGGGTCTATGTGGGGGTCCTGGTGAGGTCGGAGTTCACAATCCTGATGGCCTGAGGAAAGAAACTCCGTCTCAGTCTCTCTGTTCTTGCAGCGTGACTACGGAGGCGCCTGCCTGACCGCAGCAGCTGAAACAGTCTGTTGTTGGGGTGGTGAGGATCCTTCATGATCCTGCCGGCTCTGGTTCTGCACCTCCTGGTGTACAAGTCCTGCAGGGTGGGGAGTGTAGTTCCAATAGTGCGCTCAGCCGAACGCACTACTCTCTGCAGAGCCTTCCTGTCCTGAGCGGAGCAGTTGCCAAACCAGGCTGTGATGCTTCCTGTCAGGACGCTCTCTACAGCTCCAGAGTAGAAGGACTGAAGGATCCTCTGGGAAACTTTAAATTTCCTCAGCTGCCTGAGGTGGTAGAGGCGCTGCCTTGCCTTTCTCACCAGAGTGTCTGTGTTCGTTGACCATGTCAGATCCTCGGTGATGTGGACTCCCAGGTATTTATACCGCTCACCCTCTCCACAGTAGTCCCGTTAATCCCCAGTGGTGAGTACGTCCTCTGTTGTTGTACCTCCTAAAGTCCACAATCAGCTCCTTAGTTTTGGTGACATTCATGATGAGGCTGTTGTCCTGGCACCAGAGTGACAGAGCAGCAACAGCCTGCAGGTAGGCCTTCTGCACGTTGTCGGAGACCAGGCCCGCCACCACTGTGTCATCCGCAAACTTGATGATGGTGTTGGAGCTGAACCTGGCCACACAGTCATGTGTGTACAGGAGTACAGTAGGGGCTGAGGACGCAACCCTGGGGGATCCTGTGTTCAGGGTGAGGGGTTTGAGGTGTCTGCCCACCTGACCACCTGTGGCCTGGCGGTCAGGAAGTCCAGGATCCAAGCACACAGGGGTGTTCAGTCCCAGCTCAATCAGCTTGCCGGCCAGTCTGGAGGGACTATGGTGTTGAAAGCTGAACTATAATCAATGAACAGCAGTCTCACATAGCCCCCTCTGGCTGTCCAGATGAGAGAGTGTGGTGTGCAGTACCTGGGAGACAGCATCATCTGTGGATCTGTTTGGGCGATAAGCAAACTGCAGCGGGTCCATGGAGGAAGGGAGGAAGGCGCAGATGTAGTCCTTTATCAGCCTCTCAAAGCATTTCATGACCACCGAGGTGAGGGCCACGGTCGGTAGTCATTCATACATGCTGGAGAAGCATTCTTGGGCACAGGGACAATAGTGGATCTCTTGAAGCAGGCGGGGACCACGGACTCAGCCAGGGAGAGGTTGAATATTGTGGTGAACACTGGAGCTAGCTGGTTAGCACAGGTCTTCAGTACTCGCCCAGATATGCCATCTGGACCTGCAGCTTTCCTGGTGTTCACCCTCAACAGAGCCCTCCTCACACTGTGCTCGGTCACAGAGAGTGTGTGTTCATCCCAGCGGTAGAACTCACCTCGGCTACGCTAACGGTGTTGTTGTTAGCCGCCGAGCTAGCGCTGTTGTTGCTAGCCTCAAACCGTGCATAAAATGAGTTCAGGTCGTCCGCTAGGGATGCGTCGGCACTCACCATTGCGCGGGGTCTGCTCTGGTAGTTTGTGATAGTCCGTAGCCCCTGCCATAGGCGCCTGGTGTCGCGCTGCTCCATCTGTGATTCCACTCTGTCTCGGTACCTCCTTTTGGCCTCCTTCACCGCCCTCCTCAGTCCATAGACCGCTGCCTTGTACTCGTCCATGTTGCCGGATACAAGACCGGAGTTATAGGCAGCAGCACGGGCGTTCACAGCTTCACGGATGGATCTATCAACCCACGGCTTTTGGTTAGGAAAGACCCTAACTTTTACCGTGGGGACGATGGTGTCCGCTGGTTGCTATGAGGCTCATTGCTACTTTCGCAAACTCGCTGACGTCACTGGAACTGGATTGGATCATGTCCCAGTCGACGACACGCAGAGCGTCCTGTAGCTCAGCCTCTGATTGGTCAGACCACCGCTTTACGTCCCTCGTCACTACCGCTTCCCGCGATCTTTTGTCGGTACTCGGTAGCAGGAAAATGGCGGCATGGTCTGATTTGCGAACGGAGGAGAGAGACAGCCTTGTAGCCTCTCTTGAATGGCGTATAGCAGTGGTCCAATGATCTTTCCCCTCTGGTAGCACACGTAATGTGCTGGTGAAAGTTCGGCATGACTTTTTTTAGGTTTGCCCTATTAAAGTCCCCAGCCACCACCACAGCAGCGTCGGGATACTTGTTCTGATGCCGACATAACACATCATGTAGGTCCGATAGTGCTACGTCGGTGTCCGCTTGTGGTGGTATGTAGACGGCTGTGGTGATGACCGAGCTGAACTCCCGGGAAGGTAGAATGGACGGCATGAGATCGTCAGATGTTCCAGGTTCGTGAGCAGGAGCGAAAGAGTCTTAATGTCCTTGGGGTTGCACCACTTGTTGTTAGTCATGAAGCAAACCCTCCACCCTTAGATTTACCAGACTCTTCCGTTCTGTCTGCACGGAAAACAGAGAAGGACTCGGTTGGGCATATGACTCGATCCGCACCAGCGGGTCAGCCATGTTTCCGTCAGACAAAAGATGTTACAGTCCTCATGTCCCGTTGGAATCTGATCCTTGCCCTAACATCATCCATCTTATTTTCCAGAGACTGGACGTTAGCAAGAAGGATGCTGGGCAGAGGTGGACGGTGGGCTTGAACTCTCAGTCTGTTCCGAATTCGCCCGTTTCCCTCGATGTTTCGTCGCCTCCCGTAGTAGCGGCTCCACTGTTGTTGTTGTGGTTCGCTCGCACGATCTCTGCCGCCACGCTGGATCGATGGAAAAGTGGACAAAACCCTTGTTTTGCGCAAAAGTTTATGTCCAAAAGTGTGCTGCGGTCGTATGTTGTTAGTGCCGATGTGTTTGTGGCAAAGAAAACATTAAAAATAAACACAAAAACTAAAAGAGCGCACAATCTCCGCGGAGCTACCTCGACGGCGTCTGGACACAGCCGCACCATGTTACCTGGATGTTGGTGTTCAGTCATGTTTATCACCTCACTGGAGACATGCCACGTACCAGCCTGCCTCAAGACCTCCACCATCATCCCCGTCCCCAAAAAAACTAAAGTCAATGGACTCTGACTCCAGACCCGTCGCCCTGACCTCTGTGGTGATGAAGGCATTTGAGCGTCTGGTGCTGGTTCACCTCAAAGCCATCACTGACCCTCTCCTGGACCCCCTGCAGTTTGCCTCCAGAGCCAACAGGTCTGTAGACGATGCGGTCAACATGGCCCTTCATCCTCCAGCACCTGGACTCCTCCTGTTTGTTGACTTCAGCTCTGCCTTCAACACCATCATCCCGGCTCTGCTGCAGGACAAGCTCTCCCACCTGCAGGTGGATCACCGACTTCCTGTCTGACAGGAGGCAGCGTCTCTGACTCCAGGACTAGAAGCACCGGTTCCCCTCAGGGCTGCGTTCTTTCCCCTCGACTCTCCTCCTGTAGACCAACAGCTGCACCTCCAGTCACCAGTCCCTCAAGCTCCTGAAGTTCACGGACGACACCACCCTCATTGGGCTCATCTCTGGGGGGACGAGTCCGCCTACAGGTGGGAGACGGATCATCTGGTGACCTGCTGTGGGCAGAACAACCTGGAGCTAAAGGCTCTGAAGACAGTGGAGATGGTCGTAGACTTCAGAAGGAACCCAGCCCCGCCCACCCCCATCACCCTGAGGGACTCCCCAGTCGACTCTGCAGAGTCCTTCCGCTTCCTGGGCACCATCATCTCCCAGGACATCAGCTCCCTCACCAACAGAGCTCAACAGAGGATGTTCTTTCTGCGGCAGCTGAAGAAGTTCAACCTGCCAAAGACAATGATGGTGCACTTCTCCACCTGCATCATGGAGTCCATCCTCTCCTCCTGCATCCCCACCTGGTACGCTGCTGCTGCCACTGCCAGTGACAAAGGCCGACTGCAGCGTGTCATCCGCTCTGCCAGAAGGTGATTGGCTGCAATCTGCCATCTCTACAGGACCTGTTGGCCTCTAGGACCCTGAGGCGGGCGGGTCACAGTGTGGCCGACCCCTCCCACCGGGTCACAGTGTGTGACCCCTCCCACCCAGGTCACAGTGTGACCTCCCACCGGGTCACAGTGTGGCCGACTCCTCCCACCCGGGTCACAGTGTGGCCGACTCCTCCCACCCGGGTCACAGTGTGGCCGACCCCTCCCACCCGGGTCACATTGTGGCCGACTCCTCCCACCCGGGTCACAGTGTGGCCGACCCCTCCCACCCGGGTCACAGTGTGGCCGACCCCTCCCATCCATCATGCTCTTGATCTTGTGGTCGTGACCACCCACGAGGACGCCTTGAGAGGCGATAGCCTGACGGAGATGATCAGAGTCCGCTGAGTCCATATTTGGTCGGTTCGTAAAAAAGCAAACGTCTTTTACTGGGCAACGTTTAGAGACGAACCGACACAGACTAAATACACAGGGGAATGAGGCACAGGTGGAAACAATGAGGGCGGGGTCTGCAATCACACAGGAGGGCGGCACACAAGAGGGAGGAGTCTGAAACGAGAGACAAGGTGAGTGACAGACAACACAACAGACAGTGAACACAGAACTACCCAGAGGGTCTGGGTGTAACACTTTGTTGACGTCCTCAAACACTTCCAACAACTCAGAGACCCGAGAGGTGGAGCCCGCCAGCTCCGTGACCTGCAGGCGCACCAGGCTTTACTAATCCTGGCTTTACTAATCCTGGCTTTACTAATTCAGGTTTTGCTAATCCAGGCTTTACTAATCCAGGTTTTACTAATCCAGGCTTTACTAATCCAGCCTTTACTAATCCTGGCTTTACTAATTGTAACGTAATTCAGAATTGAACAGCCTGGAAGAGCTTATACAATAATCCGAGTCCGCTGTAGTTCTCTCCTTTAGGGAGACGTTTATTCACTGATCAAAAGCAAAGTACAAACCACGGGGAGCTCTCCTCAACATGCAAGTCGAGGCCCGAAAACCACACTTTTCCCCAGCACATCAAGATTTCATCTTTTATACCCAGATCTCGTCACAGGTGCATATCCCATCCCTCGTACCCCCGGGTGGGGGCTGTCTGTTGGCCGTGTGCCCCTCTTGGTATGTGTAAATATTGATAACAAGTGTGAATGTTGAATACTGTCAGGCGTGTAGCTGCCCTTGAGCTGCAGACACAATATCTCTGTCTCCTCACAGGCAAAGTGCCGTCTCTTCTGATGTTTTGCCGGAACCTAGACATTACGGTCCCTTCAATAAATCAGATTAATATTAACAATCCCCATTTTTACATAATTCATTATGTAACTCAATTTAATATAAATCTAGAAGAACTGGCTCGATCAGTGACAGGGTGGAGATCTGAACATTATAAGTAGAAATAAGTGTTGTGTGATATCCAAAAACTTGAAAGATGTCATAAGAAGCTAAGCTGAACCCTCTTATATCCAGGATCTTTATATTCCTCGTACTAGAGAACCGTTGTCTCCAGGTATTTGTAACCCTCTCCTTTCTACTGGATATTCCTCTGAGCACATAGTATGCTAATACAAAAACAGTATGAAAAAAACTCCCTATCAGGACAGTCTCCCGCCTCTTTAAGTGTGTGCTTGTGTGCACTATATGGGATATGATCAAACCTTACATAAGTTATATGTACAGGAAGGGAGCGTCCAATTCGGTTTCTTCCTCGGATCCGTCGCCGTTGATACTTATCTGCTCACCATCGTCCCCATCCTCTCCCTTAGTTCTCGTCACTCAGTGTGACCTCAGTGTGACTTCAGTGTGACCCCTGTCCCAGTCCACGCCGGTTACTTTAAGGAATGTGAGGTTCTTGCTGACGTCCCCCCCCTCGTTACTTCTCTTATCGTTATTGTGTCTGAGCCTCCTGGTCCTCTCTGCAGTCTCCTCTCTACCGGTTAAGACTGGAGCAGCACAAGGCCGCTGTGTGTATCTATGTCTGGCGTTGTTGACCCTTGTCTGAGGGAGAGAGCTGTGTGTGCCCTCTGAATCATCTTTTAGATGTAATTTAAGCCTAATATAACACAATGTAAAAATTTAATACACCCTATTGTTGTGGAAGCACACAATTTGAACCATTTTAACCAGCACATTCCCCCCTTGGGAAACAGAGGTCTCTCACCAGACCGAAAATGTTGTTGCTCCTTTGACTCTTCTGGTTCATGTACTTTGCGTACAGCAGGAACCGCTCATGCCTCAGGTTACTAGCACCTGGTGGATGAATGCATGAGCTGCTGCAGGTCTTCTTTGGGGTCCGGTCCTCCTATTGCTTGGGACCACGTCTTCTTCTTGGGGTTCCATGAGACGGGCATTGTTCTTTCAGCTGGGCTCTCCATATTGTTTTCCTCCTTTCTGCGAGTGTGAAGGTCATCCCCCTCTCCAGCTCCCTCAGCCGGCTGCTGGTGTTCTGGTGTGGATTGGCCACGCCTTGCTTCTCCTCTCCTCTGTGGCCGGCAGGGCTTTGCCGTGATGGTCTCCTCTCCTCTGGCCTTCCTTCAGGTGCTTCTGCCTCGGTGCAGTGTGTGATGTGGTTCCAGTGTGGTTTCTCTCCACTGCGGTGGGTGTGGTCAGTCCCATCAGGTGGGGTCCAGTCTGACGTGGCTCATCCCCCTTCCTCGGATGGACCTCCTCCTCCTGTGGGTCTGGTCCCATGTGCCTCTCCTCCGTGGCTCCTTCCACCTGTTGAAACAGTGCTTCCTGCATACCTGCCGCTCCCTGGAAATAGCTTCGTATTTCTTTGGCTAACAGATCCCATGTGGGACCTTTATGAGGTCTCTTCTGGTAGCGTATCGGGCTGAGGGTTGGGGAGGGTTCGGTGGCTGTTATCTGGAATAAAGGGGCAACAACTTTGGCCAAAGCTGGAGCAGAGTCCTCCATCTTGCTAACAACATATCGAGTGCCATCTTGTTCTAATAAGTCATTAGCTGTCCTTACATTCCTGTCGGTCATGTCAAGTTTGTTGAAATGCACATAGTTGAGACAGTCCACATTCTGATTCTAAACCTACTGCTATCTGATCTATTGGTCTGTCCTCGTCTGGCCCTCCTCTGCATTCACTGGCGTCAACATAGATTGTCGAGCCAGCTTCTAGGTCAAAAACAACCTTTTCTTTCTGTCCTTTTATCTTCATGGGAAAACAAACAGTCGCACCTGGTGGTGCAGCTAATGGCAAGTCTCACACAGTGAACAGTGAGAGTTGATGTCGTATGCGACAACTTTCTGTGTTGCAGTCTTAACTCTCGCTCCTGCGGCTAGGCAGAAATGTGTGGAAGTGACCTCACATCTGTTAGTCAGAATTACCCTGATGAGGCAACTATTCAGCGGCTGGTTGTGATTCTTCGGCCGGCTGATCTACAAATGTACAATGTGTTATACGGTGCTCCTCTCTTGGTGAAGCCTCTCACCTGGAGGGCGCTGTGAAGTCCTTGCAATGACTTCAAAACACCCTGTCCACCTGGGCTCAGTCCACTTCCTCTTGTGAACCTCGAGTCTTACCCAGTCACCTGGTTCCACTGATGACTCATCAGCTGGCTCCTAGTGGGCTTCAGCAACCTACTTGGAGAAAAACTTAGATCTGGTCAGTTATTTTTTCCCAGAATATTCTCTGAAATATGTCAAGTCTAGGACTGTCTCCTAACTCTCTGTAGACCCCGCATGGGTCTTCATGTCAATAACTCATGGGAGAGAAATGTTCTCCCTCCTTTGAGGATAATTTAGCCATCATTGTCTCAATTGCTTCAATTGTTGATTAGCTCTCGCGACTATCACCTGTGATTGGGCAATAGACTGCTCCGTGTGAATGTGCTCTCTAGAAATATTTCTTATTTCTAAATGTGGTAAGTGTTTGGTTGCAAAGCTGTGCCAGCCAGACATGATCACTCCTCGAACGCCACATCTCAGTACCAGCCACAACTGTCTCTGCATCTTCTATCCCTCCTTTTTCTGAAACAACCTTTGATTCAGAAAACTCAAGGTGGATGCATGTTGCAGTCAACTTCTTTCTTGTTAAGGGGGATCAGGTGCTGAGGCTTAATATATGTAAGGAAATGTAAATGTAGAGCACAGAAAACATTTAAAAATTCAAGTTCAGAATTTTTTAAAAATAATGTAAAAAATTTTTAACAAAAATTCTAAAATCCAATTATTCTACACTGTGTCTATACGTGGGTGCGGTGCGGTTGGGATACATTTCAAATTAGCAAATGTACAGTGTACACCATTATACAACGTAGTCTCAAATATGGGAAAAGACTGTTACTTTTATGCAAATCTTTTTTTTCAATCTTTCGTAAACAAGATGGCAGAAACTGTTACTTTGGTTAAACAGCAATCACAGACAATCAAAACAGTCAAGCATCAAGACTTGTTACAGCCTGCAGCTGTCAAAAATGGGAAAAGGACGTTATTATTACACAAAACATTTAACAATATACTGTAGAATGGGAGAATATTTGTTTCTTTAAACAAAACTGCCAATTTAGCACGTCGCATAAATAGGTGTCAGTTTCTTAACAGCTCATGAGAAATCGATTACTCGTACGTCCAACGGACGACTGTAATAATAACCACTATTTTCCCAAAAAACAGTAAACCCAAAACTATCCTTTGAAACCGACTAAAATAAAAACCTCAGTTTTGAAACGGTGATGAGAAATCAATTACTCGTAAGCCTAACGGCATTTACTGTAATAATAACCACTATTGTTTATCAAAAATCAATAGTAAACCCAACACTATATCTTCAACACTGGCAATAGTACTCAAAGATAAATATCTCTTAAATCCAAATTGTCAAAATGTGTTGGTGAAAACAGCAGCAGCATGTAACTGGTGTGTCGGATGTAATTTACAACAACAACCACGTAATGGCGTCTTCTACTATGCTAACGTGTCTCACCCCCACTGACCTTGTGTCTTCTCACAAAGGAACAAGAAAAAATTTAGTTTGACCTGGCCCTTGGTTAATCCGACTCGCACTTTTTTACCCCATGTACAGTATTAAAACAAAAAATTAGCACGTTGATCTGATCATAATAAGTCGGCCTAATTATTAAAGAACGGGTTGCAAATTTATTTATTGGCCCCAAATCAAGGCCCATTTTCAAGGTTTAGGAAATTAATTAATTAATGTATTCCAGGGAGCCCTCGTCCTCTCCAGTACACTTGCCTATAACAGCCATTCTATGGTTTAAAAAAATATATATCTACAGTCTGTTCCATCCTGAAGGGATGCTGGTGACGATTAAATTGGAATCGTACGCGGTTTTAACTCTATCTCTACGGGAGCTATCGGAATCAGTCACACATCAGTTCACCCTTTAGTCCTAAAAGTGTCTTGAAATAAGTTACGCATGTTGTCAGTGTCCCCATGATCAGTGTTCTCTCTACTATGTGTGTGTCTCAGCATGTGTCTCAGCATGTGTCTCTAATACTAACTGGACCTCCGATGTGTGTGCAGTTCTTTACATGTTCTCAAATGTGGAGTAATGAAAGTGTTCATTTTGTGTGTGTACCCAGTCCGTAGCCTCAACCTCTGCGTCCACCCTTGTTCTTCTCTGTGCCTCCACTCTGGACAAACACTGTGATGTGGAGCTGCGGTGTCAACGACTGCATACAATCTGCAGCTCTGGTGTTCATTCAACAGCCGCTGCTACTCCTTGCCTCTCTGCATCGATCTCCAAGCCTCCTCAGCTGGGTTTTCATGAACTTCAATCTCGTGTTGCAGGCAGTCCCTCAGGATCTCAGATCTCTTCTTGTATCAAGGAGGAGTTAAGGGCACAATGTCTTTGGTCCCCTGGTGGCGAGTAGGGATGCAGGACTTTGAACCAAAGTCTCCACTGCTGGCTATTGTCATGCAGAGGTGTGATGTCATCATCATCTACTCTGTCCCACCGGACCCTTTGCTTCCTGTTCAGTGTCTCTTTAGTCTCCAGTTGAATCATTGGGTGACTAGTGGGTGTGGCACATTTCTGTTCAGTGGATACAGTTCGCTGTCAGCTGTTGGATCTGGGCACCGCTAATGTTGTGTCTCTGGTCCGGGCCTGGTGCCGTGGATCACTGTTGCCTTGTGGCTGTGGCTATGTGTTGGATGCTTGTGGGGGCGGGGGATAGTCATTGTAGGGGCACTGCTGTGGTCCTGACTGATATTGCTGACCCTGTCGCTGAAAACTACATGCATCTGCCCAATGTCCAGCCTGGCCGCAGTTGAAACAGTTATATCTACCTCCTCTAAAGCCCCAGTTGTTACCCCTCTTAGTCCTCATTCCTTTCCCTCTTTTAGTGCTGTTCTCCCAATGATGTGAGGCCCCATTTATGGGCTGCTGACCCGCCTGTTGCGGATAATAAGGTTGCGGGAACTGGGCTTGAGGTGGTGCTAACGCGGCTTGCTGTGGCTGTTGATAGATCAGTGCATATGGATCTGGCGGAGGGGCTGGATATGGATTATACGGGACGTAAGGTCCAGGTGGTTGTGCTAGTGTCTGCTGCACCGAGGTTTGTGACATTTGCTTTGCTTCTGCTTTGGTCAGGTTCATCTTTTCCCTGCTCTGTTTATTGTTATCTATTTGGCGTCTGACCTGAGCTTCCCAGCCATAGAAGTTCATGTACTTTAGTCCTACTATCCTTTTCAGCTCAGTCTTTATGGTCACAGTCACAGATGATTCTATTGACATCCTGAATAACTGTTCAGTCATGCTATCCTCAAGAAAATCTTCCCCTAGTTTGTTGTTCCACAACTCTGATTCTACCTAAATAGGCTGCTCCTCCCTCACCGTCCAGTGGTGGCATCGTCATTAGCTTAGAAACATCAACCATTGTCTTAGTTGTCTCCATGTCTTAACTGCTTAGGGAGGTGCCTTGTGGCTGAACAAAAACTGCAGTTATGATTGAAAGGGGTCAAATCTTTGAGAGACTGAGGAAAAAAATTATAATAAAAATATCTTTTAATTAACAATTCATATCCCTAAAAAATTGTAAAAAATAAACATATGGTCGTGCACTCTCTCAATTAATAATTATCATCAAACGATGTCTTCAGTCACTGTTCTGGCTCTCCTGCCCTGTAACGGTGGTGCGCACAGCGACAGCGCGCACGGCGGAGAGCTCAAGTTTGGGTGGAGGCGGGGCTGCTCTGTGACTTGTGAGTGCGGCGCGCGCAGCGCAGTGGGTAGGGGAGGGGCCAGGGGAGGGGCCGCTCTCCGTCCTGTGAAGGCAGCGCTTTTGTGGGGGCGCGCAGCAGAGTGCAGCTGAGCACTTTTCAGTTTTTAGTTGGAGCATGCATCTTCATTATTTTAAATTTTCCTAGCTTTTCCTGCACGTAACTGCTCTATTTATTTTGTCTAATGCTTTCTCACCTACTCTCTTCCATTTTATGGCCTTGGTTGGTTAATGAAGTATGTGTGTACATTAATCTTTATTTTATATACATAACTTTGGCAACACGATGGTGTCCATGGGTTAATTCCCTGCAGTAGCCTATCTGCCCACTGGGGTATGAGTCTCCCTACCTCTAGAGGCCCTATCTCGTATTGTGGGTGCAGTACCACCCCTGACCACTGTGTCGCCCTTCTATCCTGTACCTTGAGGCACTCTAGTCTGATCTTTCCCTATGTCCTGCCTCGTCCTTCCACGTGGTTAGCTGAAGGCTAGCCCTCGTGCCTCAATGCTATCTGTCCCTTCACTCCTGTCCTCTCAGCTAAGAAGTACGTGTGTATTGTGTTTATCGTGTAGCGCATCAACAGAACACTCACAAAATGCTCATTGGTTTATATATAATGATATTGAACAGTTCCCCAGCGGAACTTTTATTCCTTTTAATTCCATCTCTTCAGCTTCAGATTCACATCATTTTAATGTATTAATAATGTAGGTAGCGTTCCCAGTTTTATCAATCTCCCCCTTGTTAATCCACGCTTTCCCTTTTTCTCGAAATAGTTAAAGAAACACATCCAAGTTCACAACAAATGACACATGCTCCAAGAGCGCGCTCACACACACACACAAACACTCACACACTCTCTTGGCTTCCCCAAGGTTCCTGTCTGCAGCTTGTGACAGTTCTGTCTTTTATCTGAAACAATTCTAATCAATCGGTCCCCGTTTATTTTATACGCTATTTCTAAACTATGAGTAGAGGCTTATTTAACTGTTGACAACAACATTTAGTTTCTCCAATCACAGACAGTCTTAAGACAAAAGGTCGTCTGCACACCTGTTGTTTATGAGGCCTCTTGTTGTCAACCGCCAAACCGCCGTAGACCCTCGTCAGGGGTCTGTGAACCGTCTTTAGTCTTTATCTTAAACCAGGTCACTAATCTGAGTTCGGGGTCCCCTAAAGTCATATATTCAGTTATTTATCTATCAAGCTATAACACGTTAAAGCAACATACACAGGTCAGGGTGAACGTGAGTTAATGGCCATAACTCACGACAACTTCATTTCAATAAGCACGCAGTTCATCAAGCACAGCTGGGATTTAAAGAAAAACACACGTCTCACAGCTTCAATATAACAGGAGCTTTTTTCACACACTCTATAATCTTTATCATGCGTTACTTATATTGCAGAATATCTTTTTATGTACCTACTACTTGAGCTCAAGATTTTAAACTCTATATCCTTTATCAATTATGTTGGTTTTACCGTCATATATGTATCAATATGTTTTGTTAACAAAATCGTTTTTCCCTTTTTCTCGAGAGAAGGAGTGTGAGCACCCCAAGGTCACAGCAAGTCACACACACACATACAGAATGATCCTTTCTCCAGTTGTCTTCCAAACAAGCAGAAATGTGATTTTTACACGTATCCTTTGAAGCCAGGAGAAAAGTTGCAATAACCAATACTATGAACTCAGGCGAGAAGCTTCTACTGTATCATAAGGATACAGCGCCGCATAGGATTTGATAACACCAGTTCACAAATATTGTTTTATTTCTCCTTCACTTCATAGTACCCTCGTCAATGAATTTCCAGTTTTACCCCTCTTTTATGCCCCACAGAGACGTAGTCTGGCCGAGAACCTTCTTCCGAGGAATTCTCAGGGCACTTACGTGTCCCGATACGCTCGGTGTTCAGGTCTCGTTAAAATCGCCACGAGCTACAGCACACCCCCCACACAGTTTATTGAAAACAAAAAATCTCTCCCTGTGTCCATCGCATCTCGCAGAATACACACTAGATGAACCGTATTCTCTAATTTCCCCTATCACTACGTGAATTATTAACTGACTCACTCTGTAGTCAGTACCAGCGGTTCTTATTATTTTAGTGGACACGCCTCAACACTTAAAATACAGAACATGGATTTCTAATCTACACTGAACACGCTCACAACACTTAAAATCCAGAACATGGATTTCTAATCTACACTGACTCACCCAGCAGTCAGGACCAGCGGTTCTTTTTATTTTAGTGGACACGCCTCAACACTTAAAATCCAGAACATGGATTTCTAATCTACACTGACTCACCCAGCAGTCAGGACCAGCGGTTCTTTTTATTTTAGTGGACACGCCTCAACACTTAAAATCCAGAACATGGATTTCTCAGCTACACTGACTCACTCAGCAGTCAGGACCAGCGGTTCTTTTTATTTTAGTGGACACGCCTCAACACTTAAAATACAGAACATGGATTTCTACCGACTAAGAGCCGACCTCAGTATCTCCGAAGAGCGTCCCTTAGTCTTCCAAAACTCTATTAATTTACCTAAAGGCCCTAGTCTCCGAATTCCCTACTGCTAACACAGCTACAGCTCTAGATTCCCTAACTATCAATGGACACTCCCTATATCCCTAACAGTGTGATTATGTGTTTATACTTTACATGTGATCAGTTACAATTTCTAACTGTCTATTTTTTAATTTATGGGTAGAGGCTTATCCGCCGTTGACAACCTAATTTAGTGTATTCAATACAGACATTTTATTAAAAAGGTTGTCTTTACCTGTTGTTTATGAGGATCCTTTGGTTGTCAACCGCCGAACAGCCGCCGACCCTTGGTCGGGAGTCCGGGAAACGGACGTCACCGCTCTGGTCAAAAGCTCTCTGTTACCGTCCAGGTCAGCCAACCAACGTTCGGGGTCACCAAATTGTAACGTAATTCAGAATTGAACAGCCTGGAAGAGTTTATACAATAATCCGAGTCCGCTGTAGTTCTCTCCTTTAGGGAGACGTTTATTCACTGATCAAAAGCAAAGTACAAACCACGGGGAGCTCTCCTCAACATGCAAGTTGAAGCCCGGAAACCACACCCCCTTTAGCACATCAAGATTCCATCTTTTATACCCAGATCTCGTCACAGGTGCATATCCCATCCCTCGTACCCCCGGGTGGGGGCTGTCTGTTGGCCGTGCGCCCCTCTTGGTATGTGTAAATATTGATAACAAGTGTGAATGTTGAATACTGTCAGGCGTGTAGCTGCCCTTGAGCTGCAGACACAATATCTCTGTCTCCTCACAGGCAAAGTGCGTCTCTTCTGATGTTTTGCCGGAACCTAGACATTACGGTCCCTTCAATAAATCAGATTAATATTAACAGGTTTTGCTTCAGGTTTCAAACACTTCCAACAACTCAGAGACCCGAGAGGTGGAGCCCGCCAGCTCCGTGACCTGCAGGCGCACCAGGCTTTACTAATCCAGGCTTTACTAATCCAGGTTTTACTAATCCAGGCTTTACTAATCCTGGTTTTACTAATCCAGGCTTTACTAATCCTGGCTTTACTAATTCAGGTTTTGCTAATCCAAGTTTTACTAATCTAGGCTTTAATAATCCTGGCTTTACTAATCCTGGCTTTACTAATTCAGGTTTTGCTAATCCAGGCTTTACTAATCCAGGTTTTATTAATCCAGGCTTTACTAATCCAGCCTTTACTAATCCTGGCTTTACTAATCCTGGTTTTACTAATTCAGGTTTTGCTAATCGAGGTTTTACTAATCCAGGTTTTACTAATCCAGGCTTTACTAATGCAGGTTTTACTAATCCAGGCTTTACTAATCCAGGTATTACTAATATAAACTTCACTAATACAGGCTTCATTTATCCGGATTTTACTAATCCAGACTTTACTAATCCAAGTAGTTCTTTTGTAATTACCCAGAAGACACCTGCAGGTTTCACTGTTATCGACGGTTTAATTCTCACATTTAAAGAGATCTAAATGAGCGTGAAGTGAAGGAAGGAGGAAAAGGAAGAGAAGGAGGAGTTAAAGAAGAGTGGGAGGAGCTAAATAGGAGTGGGAGCAGTTACAGAGGAGTGGGAGGAGTTAAAGAGGAGCGTGCACCTCCTTGTATGAGCATCAGGACCTGAGAGGACAGGGAGGCGGAGCTCCTCTGCAGCTGGGCCAGCTCCACCTGCGAATCAAACGCACCCAAACTCATTTTTATTATTGTGGGCGGGGCCATCTCCACCTGCGAATCAAACGCACCCAAACTCATTATTATTATTGTGGGCGGGGCCATCTCCACCTGCGAATCAAACGCACCCAAACTCGTCATTATTATTATACAAAGTGATTTATCTCTAATTATAATGTGATTGATCTCTAATTATAAAGTGATTTATCTCTAATTATAATGTGATTTATCTCTAATTATGAAGTGATTTATCTCTAATTATAATGTGATTTATCTCTAATTATAAAGTGATTTATCTCTGGTTTTAAAGTGATTTATCTCTGGTTTTAAAGTGATTTATCTCTAATTATAAAGTGATTTATCTCTGGTTATAAAGTGATTTATCTCTAATTATAAAGTGATTTATCTCTAGTTATAAAGTGTGTGTGTGACCTGTATCCACCTCCAAACATACGGAGACAGTTTCTTGACGCCGTAGGCAACAAACAGGCCAGCCGTCAGCTTCCTTCTGGAGCTCCTGATAGGCCAGGTGCATCCTGACAGGGGAGAGAAGAGGGGTCCGGACTGATCCTGGTCCAAGAGGGGTCCGGACTGATCCTGGTCCAAGAGGGGTCAACTATGGACCTTGTTGTCATGGAAACAGCATGTTGACCTTTGTGCATGATGCTCCACTTGCAAATAGCGTAAGATCACCTGTCAGTGTATATATATATATATATATATATATATAGTATACACATATATATATATACATACGAATACATATATACATATATTTATTAGTATATATATATATATACATACTCATAAATATATATATGTATATATATACACAATATATGCACTAATATATAAACACTAATACATATATATATTTGTATGCATATATTACTATATTTATATACTATTAGACTTATATCACGTGACCTTTGACCTCTCTGATAAACATCGTTTCCATTAACTCCCGTTAGCTAACCTGCCATAATAATTTTTTTTCACATGGAGGTACGTCCCAGGTCCCGTAAATCTTGTTCCCGTCGGTCCCGTTAGTCCCGTTCGTCCCGGTCCGGAAACCGAACCGAACTAAAAAGTTTCACCCGAGTTTTAATAGCAGCTAATGGAGGAGGAAGTTGGTTGAGTTCAAAGTGTAACCTGATCCCAGATCTGCTCTCAGACCTGATCACCTGATCCCAGATCTGCTCTCAGACCTGATCACCTGATTCCAGATCTGCTCTCAGACCTGATCATCCGATGCCAGAGCTATAGATCTGAGTCGATCCTGAGAGGACGCTCTGTGTGGCAACACCGATGTTGATTTGAGTTGACCTTTGACCTCCATGGCTGGTGTTTCCCATGTGCCCCGCCCCCCCCCCCCACACACACACGTATACATACACATGATTTATATCATACATGTCGTAGTATTCTCATTTATAACATGGTATTGTATTCGTACTGTGTGTGTGTAGTACTTCAAAGTTGAATCTTATAAATAACAAGAAAGAATGGACCTGATATATATTATATATATACAATATACATAATAAATATATATATTTATTATGTATATTGCATATATATAATATACATAGTAAATATATATAAAATATATATTGTTTTTATTATGTATATTGCACAAATTAAATATATATATCTACTTATATTATTGTATTTTACTGTACGGAGAGAGGAATCAATAAATTGATTGGTTTATAACTATATATATATAATTGAAGTGTTCTTACATTCATCATGTGGCGTTCAGGCTCCTTTCACAGCAGAGTAAAAGAGAGCATACCTGGATGAACTCATGCTTGTAGAGATAAAACAAACAATATTATGTTCATAGAAACCTTAAACTACAAATGTTCATCATTCACATCGTTTATTTACATTTTCACAAAAAACGGCAGAACGAGTGAAAAAAGATAGAAAAGTATTTTTCAGAAAGTTTAGATTGTTTCAAAATGAAAAAACAACAACAACTGTACAGAGTGACCCTGAACGCACCATAGTGGAGACATCAGGTGGTCCTCGACCTGAAGGAGGGCACCACTTGCTCAGGTAGAGTACGACTGTAACTCAGGTACATACAGGTACTTTTCAAATACTCACAAGTCTGTCCAGAGTTTGGTGTTACTGCATAGTATTACTTACTAGTACCACAGTATTCAGGGTTCTTGAACACATCACTGAGTATTCTTTTCTGCTTTGGCGTGAGTAAGAAGAGGTGCATGCTGGGACTTTCTCCTCCTCCGAAGCTCGA